>NC_052481.1:21971232-22141232 GCF_009730915.1 Dioscorea cayenensis subsp. rotundata
TAATTAAAAAACAGAGGATGTGATTTGAGGCTAGAAATCAAGGAGAGTTGTGATCGTGACAGTAGCCATGGCCACCACACCACTATCACACCGGGTTTAAAGAAATTATGAGATGGTGACGCAGCAGAGACGGCGAGACCCTCTCGGTGGTGAGGGGCTTGCGATAGGGGCACAAATAGAAAGGTGATTGTGGTGTGGTGGCGGTGACATCGGCGACAACACTGGTGGTGTCAAGCGAGACGACAATCATGGTGTGGGAGGTGTTGTGACAGGGCTTTGGTGTTAACCCCGCATCAAGTGTGATGGTGGCGGTCAGATGATGAAGAAGAAGAGGTTAGGGTTATTAGTTTTAACTTTTTGGAGGGGTGAGTAGGATAAGTGTGGCACGTGGACCTCCACTTCATTCGGCTGAGTAATTCGGTTGAGGAATTCGTCAAATATAGCATTACTCATATAAATATATATAATGAACTACAAACTTGATCTATATTTATTTATTATGGAACACCACAATGCAGTGAAATCTAATAAAATTCTACAAAACTGAGGTTTCTTCATTTCCTTTCCACAACCTCACTGTCTCTGAATCCTGAGAAACTTGCATCTCTTGTCCACCCCACAACCTCACCCTCTTTGCAGCCTGAGCAGCCTGAAATTTAATTTTAAAAAAATTAAAACTCAAGTTCTCACTTAAATTGGAAACATTTATTCCCAATCTCTTTTACCTCATCTTCCCAATTAGTTCTCCAAACGATATAAAGCAATATGAGTGTCTGCAATGCTGTTCCACATAACATACCAGCCCAAATTCCCTGCCATTAAATTCTTCAGCTTTAGATTCATAAATATAAACATTTTTAATAAAAGATGAACTTACCTCAACTCCCCATTTGACCCAATATCCCAAAACAAATCCTAAAGGAAGTCCAAATATGTAATAACAACCCAAGTTAATGTATGCTACCAAGGCTTGCCATCCACCTCCAATTGCAACACCTGCAATTCATATGATAATATTCTCATATTCATTCATTGCATCACCTCAAATTCAATTCAATTGTGACCTGAAATCACAGGCTGAATGCTGTTGAGAACCATAGTCACTGCAAGAAGGTAAGCAATATGAGCAACAGCTCGCTGTAACTCTTTATCACTAGTGAAGATCACAGCGAAATAGTCTCGTGCCGCAGGATTATGACCATGAAAAGAATGCCAATCAAAAGTGATTGAAGAACGACGATGATGACGGAGTATTTAGCCGCTCTCGGGTGACCGGATCCAAGCTCATCTCGATACCCGAACACTGGAAGTAGAACAAGAAATAGTAAGGTAAGTGACATAGAATTGAAACAACTTCACATTGATAGTATTTACCCAATAGCAGCATTGATTCCCTATGAAAACACGCCTTCCCAACCATTAATGTTCATACTGAAACACAAACAAAGAGTTGGGTTATGAATGAATGAATAAAATGAAATGAAATGAATTGAATTGAAGGGACTAACCAGATGGAGAGGGAACCGACGTTGATCTCAGCATCGCCGAGGTGACCGGTGAGGACAACCAAGACCATCATGTACCAAACCTCAAGACAAAGCATGACTGCAGAGGCAAGAGACAACTTAACAAATGCCCACATATCATTGAAAGCAGACCATGAAAAGCCCTTCCATCCATCCTTGCACCATCCAAAAATATACACAACTTGACCAAGGGCCAACACCCATGAAGATATATCATAAGCAAAAGCAGCCCCTGCCAGTCCCCAATGGAACACATAGATGAACAAAGCCAGCAATCCAATATGCATCACAAGAGCAGCAAAGGCAAGATATGCCAGCACTGAAACCTTGCTCTGAGCCTGCAAAAACTTCTGGGTTGGAAAATTAATGGCTAATGAAAACATCTGTGGAATGATTTCAATTGTGAATTTCCCAGCAGCATCTGCTATCTGTTCTTCTTGGCCTAAAAGCTTCAGAATAGGAGTTGCAAACAGATAAATAGGACAGAGAATCACCGCAGATGCAAGAAGTATTATCCATGATCTCTGCATGTAAACACCCAGCATCTCCCACTTGCTCCTGCCCCAAAATGCTTTGCCTACAGTGTCTCCAATGCACTCCCCATTCCAAGCTAAACAAAGACATCATGCATTAAAGAAAACCAAAAACAAACAAAGAGAACAATTGAATCAAATGAGATAGAGGGATAGAGGGATAGAGATTTCTACTTGCCAGGAATCCAAAAGAGAAGTTGGAGATGACAGAGAGGCCAATGGCAGCAGCAGAGAGCTGAAGGTTGCCCAAATGGCCAACAAAAGATTTGGTGGTAGAATTGATGCCATAGAAACAGAGGATATTGAAGGCTATGGGAGTAGCAATGGACCAGAGTTTCTTAGACTCTTGAACAAACAAGAAGCGTGCATCTTTAAAACCATGAACTGGAGGGAAATCCTCAACATTATCACTAGTTCTTTCCTCCCAAGTTTGCAAACTATTGAAGGATACCATGATGGTTGGCTTGGGTTCTAAGAGAGGAGCTTCCATGGTTTCCCTCCTCTCTTCTCCTTGTCTTTAGGAGACTGCACTATGTTTAGGGTGCTTGGTTTGGTGGTGAGGAGTGGAGTTAGGAACACACACACAGAGAGAAAGAAAGAAAGAAAGAAAGAAAGAAAGAAAGAAAGAAAGAAAAAGAAACAGAGAGTGTTGTTGAACAGGGGATCTGGGAAGGAGAGATACGAGGAAACAAACAAACGGTTATTTGTAGCTTGAGGGTGGATTTTGGGAGTTTGGTTTGCTTTTGTGGCTTTGAGGGAGCCCGTGGGTGGTTAAGAAAGAGCACAGCGATGTAGACTTTGGTCTTTAACCTCTTGTGGACGTGGATCTTTAGTACCTATCCTCCCGGGAATTAAGTGAGGATTTTAATGCCAGTGTTATATATATATATATATATATATATATAACATACGTAAACTGCTGGCATTCTGATTGAACACAGTAAACATTAGGAAAATACAGCGCGGGTTAATTAGTTTTTAGTTGAATTATGATATTGTATTAAAATTAATTAGATGGTTTAAATTAAAATATTGTGCGTTTACTTGTATAAGCTGCTCAATAATATTATTTATTATACAATACATAATCATTTGATTTGAAATTTAATAGTTGAAATGAACACCAATTGATTTTTAATCTATAAATGTTTGTAAATAATGGATGTTTATATATATACACATAAGTTTTTTTACCGTGAATAATAGAGTGATAATTTATTTTAAATTTTTTTTACTGTGAATAAAAGAGTGGTAATTTGTTTTCATCTAATAAATCTGGATTTTGAGAGTTTAACTCTCTCTCTCTCTCTCTCTCTCTCTCTCTCTCACACACACACACACACACACACACAACAATAGTTACATGATATAATATGATTTATATTAATTATATATATTGTTTCTTTAAAATTAAAGTAAAGTGGATTAATCGTTGTTGTAGTGAAATAAATAAGAAAAAAAAAACAAATAAAGAATTGAACAATGAAATATATGTATATACCACCAGCATATTAAGAGAATTAGTATTTTATTATCTTCTTGATTGAAAAAATTAAATTAGGTTTTGAACCACTAAAATTGTGAAAAATAAATAAGACTGTATTAAAAAGATAAATTTTTAAATGATTTTTTTAGAATTGATTTTAGATGAAATCATACAATAAAAAAATAATTTTTTTCTTTTGTAGTTGGACAGTGTGGACTAAATGCAATACGTACATTTTTTATTTTTTTTTTTATCATTTCGCTTCAATCATTCTTTGGAAGAAGAACATGCTCTCGAATTTTTATTAGACAATTAAATGTCTTATCGATCAGCATTTACACAAACACAAATATTAAAAAAATAATAAGATATTAAAATTTTAGATTTTTTTCATATTTTAAACAATATTTTATATGGTTGTTAATTGATAACATAGATATACATAAAAATTAAATACTTTGGATCAAAAGAAAGCGACATTTTTTCAAATAAATGGTTCTTAATGTCTTATACGGAAGATTATTGTTTAATTTTGCAGGAAAGCTACAACTAGCCTTAATCACATTAAATGCTAGAAATGATTTATAACGGTAGGTAATATGTCTAGAAATTATTTATAGTGGTAGGTGATATGCCTAACAATTATTGCAACGTCAACGCAGTATTTCATTGTCTTTTTTTTAATATTTATTTGAATTTTAAAAATACATCCCACAAGTTTTGAGAACCATTTCTTTCGGATCTTTGGTCGTGCGAGAGCTTTTGGGCTTAAAGTGGACCTCAGGAAGCTGTTTGCCTTCAAGTCTCAAGTTGATCTGTCCTCTTTGGAGCGGCCGTTCACGATGGAGGAGCTTAAATGTGCGGTTTTTGAGTTGGGGCGAGACAAAGCGCCGGGGCCGGATGGTTTCCCTTTGGTATTTTTTAGGGAATTCTGGGAATTAACCAAAAACGACTTATGGAAGCTCTGTGAGGATTTTTTTGCGGGAAAGGCAAATCTCGAAAGAATTAATTGGGCAAATATTGTGCTCATTCCTAAGGTAGACACTCCTACGTCGCTTGGGGATTTTCGACCAATCAGTTTAATTAATTCTACTGTAAAGATCATCTCCAAGATGTTGGCTTCCCGATTAGGCAAGGTCATGGATAAGCTTGTGGAGCGTGAACAATCTGCGTTCATGAAAGGGAGATGTATCCTTGATAACATTGCCACTGCAGAGGAGTTGATTTTCAGTATGCATAAAAATCACTCTGCTGGGCACATTCTGAAAGTTGACTTTGCGAAGGCGTTTGACACGGTGGACTGGGACTTTTTGTTGGAACTTTTACAGGCTAGGGGCTTTGGGGTCAGATGGGTGGAGTGGATCCAGCGCCTACTATGTTCCTCTAAGGCCTCGATTCTTATTAATGGGTCTCCAGATGGGCTACATCCCGTGCAGTAGAGAGTGCGTCAAGGCGATCCCCTCTCCCCCCTTCTCTTTGCGTTGGTAATGGATGTCTTAAACTCGATGTTTCGGCATGCCTTATACACCAAAGTGTTGGTTGGTGTTCCTCTGGGGGAGTTCGGTAGTAGGTGTAACCTCCATTATCGCGGATGATCCTGTCGGTTATTACTACGGGTGGGATGGAGGACCTAAGGGTGGTGAAGCTTATGCTTTATGTGTTTGAAGGTTTGACGGGGTTGGAGACTAATTTCGCTAAAACTTGTTTGTATTCGAATAAGGTGGGCGTCTTGCACCGCGGCGGCTGAGACGCTAAACTGTGCGATGGGCACTCTCCCCGTTCTATATTTGGGTATCCCCATTTCGGGACGTAGGCCTCGCTAAGCAAGGCGGGAAAGTCTCATTCTTAAGATTCGGAGACGGCTGTCGGCTTGGAAGGTTCGCTACCTGTCGCTCGGGGGTAGACTTACTCTTGTCAATTCCGGTGCTTTCGGCGATTCCCACTTCTTGGATGTCATTGTTTTCGGTTGCCTCAGTTTGGGTGGTCAGCGCATCGACCAAATTAGGCGTGACTTTTCCGTGGTCGAGGGATCGACTTGAACATCCCGGGTGTCGATTTGTGAGTCGGACAAACTTGTGTCGCCATGCGACCCGGGGTGGTTAGGGGCATCCTTGGAATTGACACTTTTAATCAGTATTCTTGGGGAAATGGTGGTGGAAATTCTTAACTTTTCCCGGTTGGTGTGGGTCGGAGGTTATTCAATTTAATTATGGGATGAATCATTTGGAATATGTTCCCCGGGATTACTTGGGTCGGATCTCTTTTTTTCGGAAAGGTGTCCTTACTGCTCTCAGGCGTTTCGTGAGTCGTATTGTGCATAATGTTCAGTCGGGATGGGAAACGCTTTTTTGGAAAGATCAATGGCTTGACGGTAGAGCTCCTAGGTTCCTGTGGCAGGATAGGTTTGCCAGTTGCCTTCACCCTATCGGTTCAATCCGGGAGCCGAGTGCTCGTTGGAGGCGAGCCTCCGTTCGTTTGTTCTCTCGAGTGAATCGATCGGAGATACTTTGAGGGCCCCCTAACGATTCGCACTCTGACAAGAAAAATTTGGAGGCTTACTGGTAATGGCGCTGCTCTCTGTGAAATCTTTCTATTACTTCATTTGTGATGGGGGTGTACGATGTCCTGTCGCGAAGTTCTTCTGGAGTAGCATCTGCCCAAAGAAGATCAATCTCTTCAATTGGCTAGCGTGGAAGGACAAAATTCTGACATTGGAAAACCTAGCCAAACGGAGATGCAACCGCCTGCCTACTGCTACCTGCGTGCTTTGTCATGAGAACATGGAATCTGTTGATCATCTTTTTTTACTCTGTCCGGTTGCTCGACAGGTGTGGGCATATTTTGGGCAGACTCTTCGGCTGTCGGAGCCACCTGGATCTTTTTCCATTGTCTGGGGTGTTTGGAGAACCTCTCTCTTGTCTGGCGTTAGAATTTTTGGGGAATTAGTGATTAAGGCGATTGTTTGGAACATTTGGCTTGCTCGTAGTGATTGCATGTGTTAGTTCCTCCGGTGTGGTTTGTGGGTATTAAGTAACACTTAAGCACTCATAGAAGTCTCACACAAACCAATAAAGAAAAAGCACACAAACAAACACAAGAAGACACACAACGTTGGTAACCCAGTTCGGCGTCCACTCGCCTACGTCTGGGGGGCCAAGCCCGGAGATAAACAATCCACTAAAAGAGGTAAAAATATATGAGTACAAACACTTGTCACTCACACTCTCAACAATGAAGATCACTACCCTCTCTAGATTGTTTAGTGCTCACACACTCTCCTCAAAGAGTCACTCAAGAGTCACACCTTACAATCTACGAGCAAGGTAACTTATATAGACGCCTCAGCGTCCCCAAATATAGCACATACCTCTTTTTAGAATCTCTGCGACTACTAATTTAAAAACCGCTGAAATTAGTGCATTGCGACTCACTTGTAACATAAGTTGCAACATGTACTGACTCGCGACTTGGTGAGTTACAGTTACGTTGCGGGACGACCTCAAGACCCATCAACCTCCCGGTCATGCTTAGTCCGAGTCGATGCGACTAAATCTCCCGATCCCATTGCCGCAACTAGCCTACCTCCTCGGGTTCCTCATCACGCGATCCCCTCGCAAAGGCGCACGTCCTTGTGCGTCTTCATGAAACTTGCCAAACTTAGTCTTCAATCTTCCAAGTTTAGTCTTCAAAGATTCTCCAAACTTGATCTTCGATTCACCCAAGTTTGGTCCTCAAATCTTCTTAGTTAATAGACTTGATGATTCTCATCAAGGATTCTTCAAATCATATCTCCTTCAATTAATCTTCATTCACACCATGAATAGATCTTTCCTTAATTAAGCTCCACCATATTTAGTCTTCAATCAAATCATCTAAATATGGTCTTGATATGATCTTGTCTTCAAATGTAATGCATTGCCAAAAATAACTCCACCAAGATCTTCAAGATAGCTTCACCATGATCTTCAAGATATTTGGCTCCATGTTAGAGACTTACTAAAAATAGCTCCATCAAGATCTTCAAGATGTTTGCCTTGCACTCCAAGTCTCCTTGCCATGTCACCATGCTTGCCACATCATCAATTATGCTTTGTCACCTTGGTTGCCACGTCACTTGGTCTAGGTGTCAAATCATGCCAATAAATAGTGCGGTTGCACTAACAGCATGTTTAATGCTAATGTGATACCTGTGAACAGTTTATGTTTTAAGATTAATCGTATACTCTTATCCTCGGTTCTCGACTGCCTCGGTGAGCATTCGGGAGAAATTGGAAGGCCCCTATATCGATTGTCGCGTAGCACTAGAGTTCTTGGCTTCATGAGACGGAGGAGATCGCTGGTGTGCCACCTCCGGAGGCTTATACTGATCAGGGCGCTGGATAGCGGATCTTTGTTTCTGTCCGGTGGGGACCTCTTGGTCCCCTTTTTTGTTTCTGCTCTTGTTCTATTTTTGTTGCTTTTGATCCACAGCTAGTTGGTTTGTTGCTGTTGTTGTTTCCTGGATCCTGTGTGTTCTTTCTGCGGTTTAATATATGTGGTTTATCCACCTTTTCAAAAAATAAAAATAAAAAAAAAATAAGAACCCTTTTGATTTTTACTGTTATAAGTGTTTCACCGATGAATTAATTAATTTTTTTAAAACTAGATTTTTTGCTTTATTGAGATTTTGAGTTTGAAAGTTGTGTAATCAATTTTTGACAAAACATTAAATATGGTAGAATTTCAAACTGAAAATATTATATATGATAAAAATATCCTTCAAAGTAATTTTTTGGAAGGTTAAATGTAGTAGTTTTTGTAACTTAGATGTATTAATCTTTAAAACATATGTAATATTCAATAAAAAATCAAAATATTCTCAAATCTTTGTTTTCGAGGGAAAATGCTACATATGAGTAAGGAGAATGCACTCTCGATCTTTTGTTGGACAATTAAATGTCTTATTATTTAGTTATTGCATTTACACAAATATTAAAAAAAATTAAGATATTAAAATTTTAGATTTTTTTCATATTTTAAAAAATATTTCTTTGTGGTTATTAATTGATAACATAGACATATACAAAAATTAGATACTTTGGATAAAAAAAAACGAAAAATCACAATAAATTATATATCTTTTTCAAATCAATGCTTCTTAAAATCTCATATGGAAGATTATTGTTTAATTTTATTGAAAACCCGAAAGTAACCTTGAACATATTAAATGGTTGAAATGATTTATTACGAGTTTCGCTTTGCACGGAAATTAGATATTTTGGACCAAATAAAAATAAAAGTCACAAGAAATTATATCATTTTCAAATAAATGCTTCTAATGTATTATATGGAAGATTATTGTTTAATTTTCCAGAAAAGCCTCAAGTAGCCTTGATCACATTAAATGGTTGAAATGATTTATTTCAGTAGGTGATATGTTTAACAATCATCCCAACCTCATTGCAGTATTTCATTGTTTTTTTTTTTAAATGTTTATTTGCATTTTAAAAATTCATCCCCACAATAAGAGCGCTTCGTTTATAATGTTTCACCAAATAATTTATGTCACGCCCTGAGCCCAAGGCATCGACAAATGACCGCATACCCACAGAGCTGAAACCTAGTGGGCACACAAGCCCTTAATATTTGTCTCACAAATATAAGGTATAACAAGGTACCAATATCATAAAAACATAAGAATTTAAGGGATACAATAACTAGGTTTACAACTATAATTTATGGAAACTAAAAGTGCAAGATACAAAGCTTTAAACAAATAACAAGTTCGAAGTTCACAACAGAAGGACTATGTACATGCTAACTAACTGGTGTTCACTCAACAATCCCCGCTAAGCTATCCATCACATACATACTCATGATCTGGAAAGGATAAAACCACTATTTATAAGCTTGACTAAGCAACCACTAAAAACAACACAAATATAGGGATTACAAAAACTCAATAATTTCAAAAACATGCCCAAAAAAACATAACTTATAGTATTCCAACAAACATAATTTTCCAAATAAATGAGTATATATGTCTCCCAAATAACTAATGCCGAAAACAAAATCACAGAATTCATATATTTAAACTCGGTGACCCAAGTTGGATTGTCATAGTTCATTTATTAACCCTCGATGACCGAAGCCAGATTATCGAAGGCCGTTATTCTCCATCGATGGAACAATGCAAAACTATGGTTTCTTATCAGAGTCAAAGATTTATGTCGACATGGTCAGTGTTTAACCCCCAATGACAAAATTATTGCAAAGTTAACTTGGGGACTACAAGCTATATCAAAATATGTCGGTTCTAAAATTATTGTCAACGCGGAGATACTGAAATTCGATGATCTCATTTGTCTAATGAAAATAATTCTAATTATTTCAAAATAAAATAAAACTAATATGTGACAAGAATAATTAGAATTCAGTCAAACATGTAATAACAATAATTAAAATATAAGTAATCAATAACTGAATACATAATTAAAGTTATAAATCATGATTACTGCAAACCATTCAATACTGAAGTAATAAGTGCTTCTAAAGGTTCAAAGTAAAAAGATATCTCTTCTCCACTCCTGCCTAGAGAACCCCTCCTCTCTGTTTCTGCTTCATCTTCCTCTTCCCCCTCTTGCTATGGCGAGTGGGGGGCCAGCTCCCTCGCCTGAACCCCTTCGCCCCTCTCCTCCTTCTTGGGCTCAAATCGCCTCCAATCACACTAAAACTCAAGAAACCTCCCCCCTCCACAATCCTGCAGTCCTTAACAAACTCAAAGAAACTACCACCGATTTCGTTAAGCTTGATAGCGACACTCTAAATCGTGCCCGCCTGAGATTCCAACACTCACTCTTCGGCAAATTCTTCGGAAAGCCCCCATTATTTGAACAAGTGAAGTCAATACTCCTGAAGAAATGGGAAAGCTTTGGAGATATCCTGATCTCTGACCTTCCTAATGGTTTTATTCTTATACGTTGTTCTAATGAGTCTGTGATGCAGCGACTTATCTCTGAAGGACCTTGGACCATTAATGGCATCATTCTTCAGTTGTCTCCCTGGCGACCGTATTTTGAACCTTCGTTCACTAAGCTCACTACGGCTGCAATATGGATCCAACTTCATAATCTTCCCATTGAGTTCTGGAGTGGAGATACTTTAGAAACCATTACTGGTCAATTAGGTAATCTTCTGAAAATAGATGAGCTTACTCTTTCTCTAACCCGTACCAAGTATGCCAGGATCTGCATTGAACTCGATCTTTCTAAACCGCTTTGCAAAGGCTTCTGGCTTGGAGATGACTTTCATCGGGTCTTCATCGTTGTCTTGTATGAACGTCTTCCAACATTCTGTTATTCTTGTGGAGTGATAGGGCATGGGTCTAATTTTTGCAACCGCGTTCCAACAACTGGGAAGGCTAATGTCTATCAGCCCCCTCGTCAGCAGCGAGGGATGGAGGTTAGGCAGGAGCCGTCTCCCATGGCTGTCGGAACCGGTGCAAGTGATGCTGTCCCCTTCCCTACTCCTAGTGAGATCAATGACCCGTCGTCTTCCTCTATTCCAGAACCTGAATCGGATTTCGGACCATGGTTGCTCGTCTCTCGCCGGCGTGGCCTTTCCCGTTCTCGCGGTGGCAGTGTTCGCACTCCCTGTGCGGTTGCGGGATCGGCAGCCGACCCGAGAAGCGACGAGCGGTCATCCCGAGGCAACGATGGTCTGAGCTTACGTGGTGGACTCAGGGGAGGCGCTAGTGGGCGGCGTCACTCTCCCCCTGTCACTTCGCATGATTCCCCGTGTCTGCAGCTCTCTGTTCATTCTGACTTAGCTGTTGGGGCCGTTCCTCCCGTTGCACTTCCTTTAAAACCTGGGAACTCGGTTTCGCTCCATTCCAATGTCCCTAGGGACTCCACTAATGGGGCGTTTGGATCATGGATTGAGGGCTTGGGAATGGGAATCTTATTCCCAAGCCCTTGTTTGGTAACCAGGAGAGGCATAGGTTGCCTCCATGCATGGGAAGAAGATTACTCCCAGGAGAGGCATCCTATTCCACTCAAAAATGAGAGGAGAAGTATGCCTTAGTTATGAAAGTACTAATTTACCCTTAGCATATATAAAGCCTCTTTCCTCACTTTCACGATTTTTTCTTTCCCATTCTCCGTGATAGAACCCTACTCGGCCGAACCCTCGCTAATCCCGGTTTTGCTATCTCGCACCCTCCTGCGCGTCCACGAGGTACTTTTCCTTCCTTCATTTCAAGCTTCTTTGATTTCATTTTATCAAAGTCAATGGATTTTGTGATTGATAATGGCCGGCATAGCAGATCACGGAGGCTTGGGGCATTGCCAATCGATCGGATCTCGTCCGGTCCCTATTGTCGTACAATCTCTTTTCCGAGCACAAGGTATAGATCTAGTATTATATCAAATTTTTTATTATTTATCTATGCGTATGTCTGTGAGGATCTTGTGATTGTGTATTATAATTAAAAATTCTTTTTTTTTTGTTTTTGAAATCTGTTTGTTTATTGAAGATAAGGTTCACACGGTTTGCTTTGATGGCTGGATCTAGTGTAGAAAGTTTCCATAGTATTTGAAATTAAATGGGTCTTCAACATTTGATTCTTTGGTTATATAATTGATGAAAATGTTGGTTTTTATTCTTATAACATTTTACTTGAATTTTATATATTGGGAATTTATCAGAGTGATGAGTATGATATTATGAATTAGCTTTAACAAGGTGTACAAGATTCTCATACTAGCATACGAAAACTTTTCTTTTTATGGCTAGGATTATTAGCATAGTACTAGTGGATAATTTAGTATATAATGGGGGCGAGTGTTGGTAACCCTTGAAGTATGGATGAGAGAAAAACCCTAACCAGTCGGGGATCGACGTGATAAGCAGAGACACCAATTGATATGATATTTTTTTAACAAATTATTATTTTTTTATCTTAAGTGTTAATAAAACAAAATAAAAAAAATCAAATCTTAGTACAAGTACTATTAGATTTTAAAAAGTTAAAACCTTTAGGTTTAAAATTCTCAACCATAATTGAAAAGGATAATGGATAAATAAAGAATATAAATTGTATAATTTTTGTGTTGACTTAAATGACCCGAGTTTAGGATGATATTTATTTTTTTAAAATTATCACATATTCATGTATTAACAATAATCTTAATTAATTGACATATTTTTAAAGCGGATCTTCTTTAAAAATTATTAAAATTATTTTAAAATTTTAAATATATATATTATCCTTATAAAAAAATCCAACTTACAACTAATTAGATAACTCCATAAATTTTAATTTATTAATTTTGATTTAATTAATACCATTATCATGTTTTTAGATTTTTTTGTTTGGTGCAAACTACATAATAAATATGATATTAAGTCCCTATATCTTTTTAATAGTTAAAACAAAGATATGCTTATATATATATATATATAAAGTCACATCTATTCAGTATAATAGTTTGAAGTTCATACTATTTGACTAGAGTTGACACCCACATATGCTAACTAATACCCTGAACAAAGTTGTTACTGCAACATCGTACATTAACAAAGCAATGTCTACATGAGCCTTTTACTTCATCCTAGTTCAACAAAAAAGCTGAAATTTCAACATGTAATTCATCCTTATTCAAGAAACCTGCATATACCTTGGCAGAAACAAGAAAACCAAAGAATTTAAAAACTGGATTTTTTCCCCAAAGTTTAATGCATGTATGAGAAATGGAAAATTGTTATCTATATATTTCTGCATTTAATATCTCGATTTGGTTCAATTATTTGGGGCATGTTTGACAGTAAGCATAGAAAAGAAGGAAAAAAAATTCAAATTTTCCCTAAAATTTGGATTTTTGTTGGTATCTTTCAACATTTTGTTACACCTTAAGTGGGTCTCCAATGCAAAACAAACTACGTCATACGTGTTATGGTACTATTAAAAATTACAATTTTAATGTCTATTTGATGTTTTCCTCGACATGAATAAGTTTCTTACAAAATGAATATTGTTTTCTTTATTAGCTATGGATAATGGAAATATGGAAGATGTCCAAGTGGAACAAGTACTTTACATGATGTATGCATGCATTTTTTTTGCTGTGAACATCATTATCACTGTATGTGTAATAAGTGAAGAAAGTGATAGAGAAAATGTGATCCATTATGAGATTGAATCAACATCTACTAGACGCCGCAGACAACATGAGTATCTTTATTGGGTAGTTTACGAAAGTGACATAAAGTGTATTGATAAAGTACGCATGGATCGACGTTGTTTTCATAGCCTATGTCAATTATTAACAATTACCGGTGGGCTACGCGGTACAAGAAATGTCATGGTAGAGGAAATGATAGCAATGTTTCTAAACATTGTGGCCCATCATGTGAAAAATAGGATAATTAAATTTGACTTTGTCCGATCGGCTGAAACAGTTAGTAGACACTTCCATGCAGTTTTGAAATCAATTATCCTTTGCCATGGTGTCCTGTTGAAGAAACCTGAACCTATTCTTGAAAATTCAGATGATTATAGGTGGAAAATGTTTAAGGTAATACTACTAAATTCATGTTATTTGGATTAAAAATACAATAGATTTTTTAGTAGTAATAATTTGTTTTCACAAATGTAGAATTGTCTTGGAGCATTGGATGGAACACATATTCGTGTCAATGTGCCAAAAGTTGATCGACCAAGATATAGAACAAGAAAATCTGAAATAACTACAAATGTACTCGGTGTTTGCAGTCAAGACATGCAATTTATATATGTCTTGTCCGGTTGGGAAGGCTCAGCACATGACGGTCGAGTTCTTAGGGATGCCATTACAAAGCCCAACGGTCTAAAGGTTCCAAATGGTAGATAAATGTGTTCTTCAATTGAATATAACATTACTAATGAAAAAAAATTAACAAAAAACACTAGCTAACATCAACTACTCATTTGTGGTCTAGGTTGTTATTATTTGGTCGATGCTGGATATGCAAATTCACCCGGGTTTCTTGCACCTTTTAGAGGTCAGCGATATCACTTAAGCTCTTGGGCTAATGGTCGACAACCAAATACAGCTCAAGAGTTTTTTAATATGAAGCATGCTGCGGCTAGAAATGTGATCGAGAGGACATTTGGGCTTCTTAAAATTCGTTGGAAGATTTTAGCAAGTCCAAGTTTTTACAATATTATCACTCAAAGGCGTATCATTAACGCATGTTGTTTACTCCACAATTTTATTAGAAGAGAAATGACAGAAGACCCTGCAGAGGATGAAATGAACAATCTAATATTTGAGGAGAGCACCGAAGAGGACAACGATAGCATTACAACTATTGAGCCAACTGATGGTTGGACCCAATTTAGGCTAGACATGGCTACGGACATGTTTAATGTATGGAGATCAAATTGATCCAAAAAAATAGGATGCATGTACTAAATATGGATGCTTTTGTGCAATGTGCATAATGGACACACTGGTGTTTTTGTAATTTGTTTATTTTGCAAATATGCTTTTATGAATGTAAGGTAGTGGTAATGTTCTTTGAGCTAGATACATACATAAAAATAAATGAAGCTTGCAACTTTGTTTTATATATATATACATACAAATAAATGAATGTTACTTTGTGTGTGTTGCTGAATGCTTACTAGTACTATATAATTAATGAGTGTATTATTCCTTTTTAATGTTGGTTATGTGTGACTTAAATTGGATTTGCTTGGGTTTGCATGTGTATTATTTGCAAATTATGAGTTTGCATAATATGTGTTTTTGCTAAAAAAAAAATTTTCCTAATTATAGAATGGAACCTGACTCACAACAAAGGGGTAGGGGTCTAAACAAGCACTTCTGGACAACACAAGAAGACAAGGCATTAATTGATGCCTTAGTTGAGTTATCCACAAATACAATGTGGCGGGGGGAGAATGGGTTCAAAAATGGATATCTACACCAGTTAGAGAAGATGATCAAGGAAAAATTCCCGCATACTACGCTCAAGGCTATACCAAATATAGAGTCACGTGTGAAACTCTTTAGAACGAAAACTACAGCGATCGCCGATATACTTTCCATTAGTGGTTTCGTTTGGAACCACGAAGAAAGTATCATCAAGTGCGAGAAGAGTGCGTACGATGAATATGTTAAGGTACATTTATCTAAATTTGTCAATTACATAAAAAGCATTATTTGTTGTCAATATATTAATGCTCTTTTGTAATTATCCACAGAATCACAAGGAAGCGGCGGGCCTTTATGGAAAATCTTTTCCATTCTTCAATGATCTTGCCCCAGTCTTCACAAAGGATAGAGCACAAGGCAATGCAAGGGGCGACCTTGGAGATGATATGGACCAATACATGCATGAAAACATTAGCCTGGATGAGAATGTTGCATTTTCCCAATTTCAAAGTGAAGAATTTTTCATGCCAACAGAGGAACCCATTCAGCCTCCATCACCAATGACTTCAAATGATAGTGCCTCAACTTCTGCAACACATAGGAAGAAAAAGCGTGCTAAGGACACAAACATCTCAAGTATTTCAGAAAATTTTCGGCAATTTGTGGAGTTGGTGGGTCCGGGATTTAAGACATTAGCTGAATGCGCGGTTCGAAATGCCGATGTCAATGCACTCAAGGAGGAAGCTCGTAAAGAAGTTCAAGAGAAGAAGAAATTATTGAATCAAGTAATTTTCAACATAAATGGGCTTTCCGAGGATGAAGCGTTGGTGGTATTGCAAACTTTAAGGCAAGATGAGGAAAAACTAGACATGTTCTGGGATTTGCCGGATGACAAAAAGCTACGTTTTTGTCGTCTACTACTTGGAAACATTGGTAAGTTATTCATTGAATATGTTATGACCAATTTTGTATTCATCAATTTCATTGATATTCATGTCATATTTCCTATTAATCTATAGGGCATACCTGACTATCAACAGAAGCAGTGACATCCATGTCATATCCTTTAATGGCAAGTTCAACAATTTACTACGCATCTTATGTTGTATGGCTATGTTATTTGTGGTTTGGCTCTTTGTCATGTCTATGTTAAGAACCAAACTTATATTTGCTTTGACAATATGTATTTTGTTTAGCTTGTAAGATTCTAAAACAATGTTGTGTAGTACCTATTATGAATTTGTATTGCACTATGTTTTCTATCAAAGCATTATGGATCGTTACTATTTTTAGGTAAAAGAAGGAAGATGATAAACTGTCTTCATGTATTTTTTAGGTCCGTGTGGTACAAATTTCATTGAAATGTTATAAAATGCATTTTTTTTCCTTGAACTTCATCTTTGTGATTTGAAGTTATAGGTTATGATCCGAGAAGAGAACAAATGATTTGTTCATGCATCCATATTTACATAAAAAAATGTGGATACATTAAACAATATACATGCTTTCATTGATTGAAATAATTTGTTAAGTAAACAATTCTATTAATTAATTCATCTATTAATTAAATATATTAAATTATAATAATTTAAAATAGATATACTACTTAAAATAAGTAGTATTAATAAATTCTTTCATAAATAAAAATTTTCTTTTTTTTAATATATTTATTTCAAATATTATTAATGTAAATAATATTACAATAATGAAAATTAATACGAATAAATAAAATTAAATATTAAATTAAATATTTATTAATAATTTAACTAATATAATTACATATTTATATATTTAGCTTTACTTATTACATAATTTAATTAAATTATTTGGGAAATTAAAAATTATAATCAATAAAATGAAATTAAGCTGAATTAAACATATTTAATGATATTAACTAATTTAATAAATATATAATAGTTAAATAAATAGTTAAGATTAATTATATAATTATAATATATTGAAATATATATATTTATATTATAAATATTTAATAACAAATAATGTTAAATATTTATCATTAAACATAATCCGTTATTTTTATATAATATTTTTAGTATTTAACTACAAAGGGTATTGATGTAATTTTTACTACATCCCACCTTTTTACTTTTTCTATTCCCAATCCTTATTCCCTCAATCCAAACACATTATTCCCATTCCCCTTATTCCCATTCACATTCCTCCCCTTTTCCTATTCCCCCTATTTCCATTCCTATTCCGCAATCCAAACGGCCCCTAAGTTCACTGAAACGTCCTCTCAAGTCCCTTCTCATGCACTGTTGGAGACCATCCCTCCTCTCCCTCCTCCCACTCAACCTATACAACCCAATCCCAAGACAAATGGACAGAGGCACCATAGGCATCGCTCCCCTCCCCCTGTCCTTTTGACATCTATTACTGAAGACCCTTCTACTCCTTCGACAAACCCTAATCCACGATCATTCTAACCTTGTTGATCGGGTCTCCGCCGCCTTGAAGAGCGGTTCTATGGAGGAAGATAGTGAATCGAGTTCCGATGCTTCGGATGAATTGGACGCCTACGATGTCGAAGAAAATGAGCCTCAGCGATCTCATGACTACGGACCCAGATTACGGGGAGGAAGCCCGCGTGGTACTCTTATTCGAAAAAGGTTCTCTCCTAGATGTGGATTCCCGTAAGAAGGAAGGTTGGGCTGGTGATTCCAATCTTTCCTGAATCTGTTCCTAATTTGTATCCTTTTTCAGGAAGTTTTTTCTTTAAAATCTACTTTGTTTATGATGAGTGCAAAAAAGATTTGTTGTTGGAACTGCAGAGGTCTCTCTTCCCGGGAAACCCTTGCCCGCACCCTCCGTCTTATACGTCAAAAAGATATTGCTATTCTCTGTTTAGTGGAAACCAGAGCTAACTTTGAGCGTGTTGGTAAGTTCAGTTCTAAACTCTCCAAAACTTGGGATTGGGCTTCCATCCTTGCTGAGGGTTTTTCTGGAGGAATTGTTGTTTGCTGGAAGAAAAGCTTAGGGTTGGTTTCCCCTATTGCCTTCTCTAGACGCGTCCTTCATCTGGTGATATCTTCTAACTTCTTCTCTAGCATTATTATCTCTGTTGTGTACAATTCTAGTCGAGTTTCTTTTCAATGTGCAGTGTGGAATGAGCTCTCTAAAATCTCTCTTCTTCAATATCCTTGGCTTATTATCGGGGATTTCAATTCTATTTTGTTCCCGACTGAGCATAAAGGGGGTCGTTTTCATTACTACTCGAGTAAAGCTAACTATTTTCGGGATTTTGTTGATACTAATAATCTTTTTGATCTTAACTTTTCAGGCTCCCCCTATACGTGGTGTAATAATCAACGTGGCCTTGCTCGTCGTTGGGCTCGTCTTGATCGTTGCATCGTTAACTTACTTTGGATATCCCGTTTTAAAAACTATTCTCTTTCTCATCTGTCCCGTAGTTTTTCGGATCATTCACCACTTGTTTTATCGATTTCCCTGCATGATACTCCTAGACGGTACTTGTTCAGGTTTGAAAACTACTGGTTGGACTTTACTGGTTGTCATGACACTGTTAGATCTGCACTTCGGTCTCCTGCTCATGGTAACCCTCTTCATATTTTGTCTCACTTACTTTCTTGTATTAGATTCAAGCTTACCTTCTGGAAGAATACTGGTGTTAATTCTTTAGAGATCGCTCTTATTCAGACTGAATCTGAGATCTCTAAATTAGAAGGTATGGATGATACTCTTAATTCTCAGATTAATCTGTCAGCTCAGTATTCTAGGCTTGCAGCTATCCAACGCCAAATTTCTGTTAAATGGGCTCAACGTGCGCGCCTCTTGTGGATTTGTGACGGAGATAAAAATACTCATTTCTTTCACAATTCTGCCCGCATCCATGCTCATCATAATTTCATATCTCAAGTTATGGATTCCTCTGGTAACATCTACTCTAGCCACTCCAGCATTGAGTACGCTTTCATGACTTTCTACTCTAATCTCTGGTCTGATTCTAGTTCTATTAATTATGATAATTTCAATGATATTCTTCATGCTCTGCCTGATGATCTTCCTCTTGTTCCTCCTGATGTTGGTCAGCTTCTTGTCAGGGAGGTTACTAGGGAAGAAATTTTTCTTGCCCTTCTTGATCTGCCTACTGGTAAATCTCCTGGTCCAAATGGTTTTAATACTGAGTTTTATATGTTTTTTTGGAATGACATTGGTGACTATTTAGTTGATGCTATTAAATATTTTTTTCAAAATTCTCATCTCCCTTCCTCTTGGGGTAGAACTTATATCACTCTTGTCCCCAAAAAACCTAATCCTCGGCTGGTTTCTGATTACCGTCCTATCTCGCTCAGTAATGTTCATTTATAAGATTTTTATCGAAACTTCTTTTCGAATAGAATCATGCATGTTCTCCCTACGCTTGTAGGTAGAGAGCAAAGCTGGTTTCATTTCGGAAAGAGGGGCCTTCGATAATGCTATTGCGATTCGAAGTTGTTCACTCTCTTGAGTTTGACTACATTAGCCCCCCTAGGATGCTTATCAAATTAGATATTGAGAAAGCCTATGATACAATGAAATGGAGTGCAATTCTTGCAACCTTGACCAAAATGCAATTCCCTGATCAATGGATTTCCGGATTCGTGCTATTCTTTTTATCTTCCTCTTTCTCTATCCTTGTTAATGGCATACCCACTCCTTGGTTCCCCTCTTCTAGGGGTATCCGTCAGGGTGATCCCTTATCCTCTTACTTGTTCATCTTGGCTGCTCAAAATTTTTCAGCCATTATGAATAGGGCTCTACATACCAATTTGATCCCAGGTTTTGATTACAATCTGCCTCATAACTTCAATCATTTATTGTTTGCTGATGACATTATCCTTATTTCTAAGGCCTCTAGATCTGTTGCCCGTAACATAAATTTTTGTTTATCTCTCTATTCTACCTTGACAGGTCAATGTCCGAACCTTGCTAAAACTCATATTTATTTCCCCTCTTGGTTCAATAATAGGGTGGCCTATAGTGTTTGTTCTATTACTGGTTTTTCTAAGGCACAATTCCCCTTTACTTACTTGGGCATCCTTATTTCTCCAAAACAACTCAGTGCATTATCCTTTAAACCAATGATTGATAAGATTAAAAATTTGTGCACACGCTGGAAAACCTATAAGCTCTCTTCTGCAGCACTAAATCAATCCTTTTTAAATTCTTCCATTCTCTCAATCCCTACTTATTATCTCTCTCGCTTATTACATTCCGAATTTGTTCTTCGGGAAATAACCAAGTTGGTCGTGGAATTCTTTTGGTTTAAAGGGGCAATGGAAAGGGCATCCATCTCTGTGAATTGGAGTTGCGTTACTGATAAAAAATCTGAGGGGGGCTTGGGTCACCGGAACCTTGATTATGTTAAAACTTCTCTTATGGCCAAGAATGTTTTTAAATTTCTTAACTCAAAAAATATCTTTTGGGTTAACATTGCTCGTTTGAAGTATGGTAGTTTAAATTTTTGGACTGATCCTATCCCTGCTAAGTGTTCTTGGATTTTCAGAGGTATTTGCCGCACTGCCAAGATTCTCAAACAAAACTTATGGATCAAATCCTTTAATCCTAATCAAACTTCCTTCTTATTTGATCCTTGGCTTTTTGATATCCCCATTGCCTTTAAGCCTACTTTTCTGAATATTAACGCTGATTTTAACTCTATTAGTTTGCCTGATCTTCTGAGTTTTAATCAGTGGAACCATAACCAACTTAAATTTTTGTTTGGAGATCTTTTAGGCTCTTTGGTTCCTTGTATTTGTGCTTATGATTTTGATGGTAGCAATTACTGGGTTTGGTTTCCTCATACTTCTAATGTTAAAATTTCTTCAGCTATTTATAATCATTTAAATCATAACTCTACTTTGAATCTGGATTGGTCTGGCTGGAAAAAACTGTGGAAGCTTCATGTTGCTCCTAGAGTAAAGCACTTTATTTGGCTTATGCTGCATGGTAAAATCTCTACTACTGATTTCCTTAATAGCATCAATATTGGCCCTAGGACCTTATGTGTTTTCTGCAATGTTGAGAATGAATCTATTGATCACTTATTTCTTGATTGTCGTTGTGCTCAGCTGTTCTGGCATATAGTTTCCAATAACTTGGGCTTTTCATTTTCTTTCCCTGATATCATTTCTTCTGGTTGTTGGCTTGTTGATTATAATCTTTCTACTTTTACTATATCTGTTATTGCTGCTAGTATTTGGTATTTATGGAAAGCTCGTTGTGATGCCATATTCAATAACCTCAGTCCCAATTTCTCTAACATTGCTTTATTAGCTGTCACCCATGTTAAGGACTTTATGCAGGAGAACTCTTCTCTTTTGGGTCGCAGGCTTCTTCTAAACAATTTCTCCCACAGCAATGGATTATTCCTCTTCTTTGCTCACGACTGGAATGCCAGCACCTTGATTGGTAAGTTGGGTTTTTTTGTTTCAAATCATGATTATATTACTTCGTGTGCAGGTAGCTGTTCTTTCTTGGCAGCGTCTCATTTTGAAGCCGGCATTCTTGCTTTTGGTCTGGCTGTTCGTTCGGTTATTGACAGACAATTGGATATTAGGCTTATTCTCCACTGCAACCCTGCAATTTCCATTGCCTTGCATGATGGCTACTCTCCTACTACTTGGATACATGCACCAGCTTTATCTGAAATCTCTCATCTCCTTCACATTGCGAATAATCCTTCTCTTGTTGATATCCCAGCCAATTGGAACTTACCTGCTTCTGCTCTGGCCTCTTCTAGTAGCAACAATCACTCTCTCTGCCTCTTTCATTCTGGCCGAGACCTGCCTAGATGGGTCATGAAAACATTCTCTGTGAATGGTTTTTATTTCTAGTCTTCTTTCATTTTCAGCTGTATTTTTCCTTGTCTGTTCTTTTAATTTGGGCTTCTAATCCTTAAACTTTGTAAAACTTTTTTTTCGTATCAATAAAATCAACTCTCTGAGCTCTTTCCCCCAAAAAAAAAAAAAGGTTCAAAGTAAACAAATAAGAAAATAATATATTAACAAAACAGTGGCTGTCAAGTTAGATCTAAAATCTGTAATTAAATAAAATATTAAAATTAAATAAATAAACAATTAAATAAATAATAAAAAGAAAACCTATAACATAGGTACAATATCTTAAAAGCCAAAACCTTTAAATATAATATCATGAATGATTTTAACAATAAAACACAAAGTAATTAAATAATTATGTAAATCATTTCTGATAATCATAAATTTTATATATATATATAGGTTTATATGTGGTTTACTTACCTGCTGATGTTCGCTAAATTTTCAAATCCAAATATTATACCAAATCAAATTTGCTAAACACGCCCTATATTTGAAATAAATTTCAAAGACATCAAAATCTCCCCGAAACATAAGTAACTGATTTTAAAAGATGCTAATGTAACATGTCTCTAATTAACCTTAAAAGACACAGCCCTAAAACATAAATTTTTACTATGTTATAAACCCAATTGTTGGCTAAGCAATGCTTAATAGTCAAAGAAAGCTAATGAAATATCATACTCCTACATGCTTAAACAGGAAACAAATTTGAAACCTAAGCCTATTACAAAGAGATAAAAGAAAAATAAATAAAATATTATAATGGTCTGTGCAAGCATTAAAAAAAAAATCAAGGATTTTGCTTTTCACAACTTTAAACAACAAAGTTGAAAAGATTCCGCACTTGAGATTACAATGAAATTGGCTTTGCATGCACTAGAAATATGACATCAATGGAAAATTTGATGTTCCAAGTGGGACAGGGACATTAAATGTCAATTAAAGAAATACATTCTTGGCATTTGTAAGACATGGAAAAACTAAACTAATACATTCCTGAATGATGGTTTATTTACACATACACATATATATATATATATATATATATATTACTAGCAACTCTCCTAAACAGAGATCGAAGTGACTGCTTAAAAGAAGAATTATGAAATTATTCACTAACTACAAAAAATAAATGACACAAGTCATGCTTATTCTTTCTCTTCTCTACTTTTCCAAACTCCAAAACCCAAACACAATTTAACCCTAAGAATATATCAAAGCATACAGATTCCTATGGAAAGGAAAAATATCTATTGACTTTTTTCAAAAATAAAACCATATACTCTCTTGACCACTCTTCAAAATCTTAGAACAGATGAAAACAAAAAGAAGAAATCCTAACTATTAAGAAGTCAAAACAATAACTAATAAAAGATGAACAAATCGAAGAAGGGAAAGAGGAACATACCACAAATACTCTCAGATGAGCACTCGACAAGAATGATTCTCTCGTCTTTGCCACACACCCCCAAAATTGATCAACGAGAGAGAAAGAAAAGTTGCTTTCTTTTTTTTTTTTAAATATAAAAATCACGTAACCGCCGGAAGTTACAAAGAACGTGGTCGTCGATGACAATCTCTAAAAAGATAATTTAAAAATCATAAAAATAATTTAAATAAAAAGTGGGCCCCACAATTTATTAATTAATTAATTTTTAAAAACTATATTTTTTATTTTATTGAGATTTTGAGTTTGAAACTTTTGTAATTAATTTTTGACAAAACATTAAATACGGTAGAATTTCATACTGAAAATATTATATATGATAAAAATATCTTCCAAAGTAGTTCTTTGGGAGGAAAACTGTTAATGTAGTAGTTTTTAGAACTTAAATATATTAATCTTTAAAACATATGTATTATTCAATAAAAAAATCAATATATTCTCAAATCTTTGTTTTCGAGGGAAAATGCTACATATGAGAAAAGTATATTTTTTTCGAAGCATTAACTTTTGTTATAAACATGATTTGAATAGAAAATATAGAAAATATACTAATTTATTTAATGCAAGGGATTCTCATCAATAATTCATGGGAAATCTCTTTATTATAGCCATATGGGCTGAGCGCAATAATCATATTTTTTTTCATATGCTTTTTTGGATGCTTATTTTATTATATGTAAAATTAATCACTTACTCACTGCTTGGATTAATGCAATTCCAAATCCTACCAAACCTCAGCTCCAGGAGTCTCTCCCCCACGACCAATCACAGTCTTATATTTGTGAGACCTAAAATTACCACCCCCTAACCCGTCAACTCTGGCAAGTGAGCCAAATATATATACCCTCTTGGATGGTAAGTAACCATATTCCGTTCCTTCCAACTCGTGGCTGTAGTTTCTTCCCCATCTGCCTATATCCGCTTTTTTCCTCTTTTTTTCTCTGACGTGTGTTTTTTTTCCAATGTTCACCTCGGGTGATCTTTCTTTTGTGTTTTGTTTCTCTTTTGTTGTTGTTTACCTTTTGTATTTTGTTCCCCACTTTTTGAAATGCATTCGTAATTTATTTTTTTAAAAAAAATATGCATAAATAACAAGTTTTCTATTTTTTTTTAATAAAAGTAGATAAATTATATTTTATTGAAATAGAAAATGATTTAGGACATTGACCAAATATAAATAAAAGGAAAAATCCGAAAAAACGCTTACCTAGTGTGATAAATAATAGATTTTAAAACCATAAACCGTATCGATAACGACGATAAGTTTGGCTGCTCTTCCATGAAGAAAACCAGGCTTCATTTGAAGACGAGACAAGTGAAGTTAGCTTGGCTCATTTGGTTGTCTTAAATGCATCAAAACAAAAAAAGAAGCAATATGTAATCAACAACAAGAATTATTAGTTCTGAGTGAACGCATCCTTTAAATATAATAAGGCTTTTAAATATTTCGAGCCAAAAAAGGTAACATTTTGGGCCAGGTCAGTCAAGCCCAGTATTTAATGTTGGGCTGGCCTAAAAACTGGGCCACGTTTAAGCCCACAAAGACACAAAAAAGTTTGGGTCGCATGTGCCGCATGTGCTCGTCACCGGACCCGTTTCATGGTTCAGACCTCGTTCGTGTCAGGAATGTTGTGCTGTCTCACATCCCTTTAGTTTTTTTATCACATAAAATTATTTTATATGTTATTGAATTATATATAATATATCAGATCCCATATATAATAATATTTTAAAAAATATATATATATAGTTTTTCTTGCTTTAAAGGGTTTATGTTTTTGATTTTTCTATATTGGATGGAGATCATAAGAAACGAACGGCTGTGATGCGCCGCGAGGCTTTTGAAACATTGGAACCCGGACCCACACCAAGATGAACACCCGAAATGGCGGGATGGACGCCACGTGTTATGTGACACCGTGATCCTGGAAATGGCATAACTACCCTTGCCCTAGCTACAAAGCAGGATTCACATGATCCCAATTTTCTAAGTTTTCTTCCATCACTAATTAAAATAAAGCCACTTATCTTTAACACAATTATTTCAAATTAAGAAATAAAAAACACATTCATCAAATCGTTTTATATTGTTTTATCGTTGTGCAAACAAATGCATTTTTCAATGCCAAAATTTTTGACTTCTCTTTTAATTATTTACAAAATCAATTTTATTTTATTTATTTTCGCTAGATGAGCTAGCAAAGATAAGCTAAAGTCAATTGTCGATAAAAACAAAATATTCGACTCTTTATGTCGATAGAGCGATAAACGATTTACTAGTAAATGTCAAAATTGATCGCTTTTAGTACGAATCGTCTTTGCACTCAAATAGAAAACTCGACGATAAGCATACTGAAGCATGTTGTGTTTTCTCTTTATTTATTTATTTTTTATCTATTTTTATTTTAGTTCTATATCTAGTGGACATTAGTGCTATTATTATTTCTCTACTTATTTTTATTTTTGTACCTATTTCTTCCTAATAAATTCTAATAAATTCATGGTTGATCTAAAAAAATAAAAAGCTAATATATATATATATATGCACTGATCTTCCGCCAATATTTGTAGATCTCAAACCATAAATCGTGAATCATAATAGTAAATTAATCAATTTAAAATCATGTGAATGTTATTTCTATTAGATCTATAGAAACAAAACTAAACAAAACCTAATACCTAATTAACCTGTTCAACGGTCTGTCTCTCTCTTTAGTGTTCATTGTACCCAACTAAGGCCGCAAGTTGACGTTTCGTCATATATATATATATATATATATATATATATATATATATTTGGTCAAAATATCAAAATGGTCTCTCTATTTTGCGTTTTTCGCCCTTTTAGTCCCTCTAATATAAAATCTGCATTTTTGGTTCTCGTATTTTCACATATTTATCTTTTTGGTCCATCTAATTAACGGATCTGCCCTTTTGGTCATTACAGTTGATGAATTGGAAAGACCAAAAAAGATAAAAACGTGTAAATACAAAAACTAAAAAGGCGGATTTTACGTTAGAAAAGTATCGAAAAATAAATAAGCCAATCTTTGATATTTATCTATATATTTCTCAGATTTTTTTATATCAATTTTTTATCAACAATAAATAAAATGCAAGCATTTTAAATGGATAAGGGTAGTTTGGTAATTAAGAGACAACAGTGTCCTTTTTGGTAATTTCGGCATTGATTCTAAGGCGCGGACTGGTTAAGAGAGAGAGAGAGAGAGAGAGACCTCGTGGAGCTCCACAGTCGCAGAGCATTTGGAAAGCTCGAAGCTCTCGCCTCTCTCTACCATTGTTCTCTTGCTCTCATTCTTCAAAATCTAGCCTTTTTCTTCTACTAATTCGTGGTAATCCCTAGCTGAATCTTGTTTTTCATCCGATCCCTGTGTTTTTAGCCCAATTAAAGGTCGAAATCTGGTTTTTCATGGCGGAAAACCCTGGATTCAAGACTTCGGAGGCCTAAATCCACTGCATTCTTGTTTCTCTATTCGGATCATTGATTATCCTGCTTGGATCGAGGTAATGTCGATGTAATTCGAGTTTTGAATTTGAATTTTGGGTTCTGAATTAGAGTTGAGTTTGATCTTTTGATTATTTGACTTTATATATATATATATAATTTGATCTTAAAAGTAAAATTCTAACCTTTTTGTCTTTCTGATTTATATTTTTTTGTTCCTTACTCTCTCATTGTTATAAATTGTTTCTTTAGAATTTGATTTTGATTTTGATTAGATTGGTTTAATCTGTGGATTCTAATGGCATCTTCATCAAAACAGAACTTATGGAGTAAAAATCTTTCATTTTGTTCATCTAATCTATTGAAAATAGAAATCACAGAGCAATTAGGGGTGATAGTTAATGTATCAGTGATTTTCTTGTGAGTTACCCAAATGGAATTAGAACTCTGATTGTTTCATTGTACCTAATTGAATTTGCTTATTTTAGTGTGATGATCCAGACTAACTATAGATGCAATTGTAATTTTAAATTTTTAGTTAAATAAAATCATCAAAACACTTAATCTTAATGATTAGCTTAGTTCAATTAGCAGAAGATAAGTTCCTCCAGAAAAGTTTCACGTTTGGAAAGAATAGTATCTAGCTTGTGGTTTTGTGAGCTGTTGTGCATTTTTGATAAAGCTTGGTTATGTTGATTGTTGTAGAATGTGACAGATTGATCTATTTTTCAAAGGTTTGGTGTTTGAGCACTTGATGTGCCTAATTCTAATGTAATTATCAATAAGTGGGCCCTGAGAATTATTGCTTTTCAACTAGTTTGCTTGGTATAATGTATAGATAATTATGATTGTTTTTTTCCAATATAACAGTTATCAGTTTTTTTTTATTGAGATTCTTCACCCCATTTTATGTTACGTGTTACTTTGTAAAATTTCATCTGGATCATCAGCAGTGTCTGGTTGTCTTGTGGATTTTTCTTGAAAATTCCATAACAGTTAATTTCAATAAGTTTTGGATGCCATTTAACCTGAGTTGTTTCTATAATCACGGGAAACTATCGTTTAATTTTGTTGTGCTTACCATTTGTAGAATGTCAATATCTTTCTGATTATTTTGTGATTTTTTTCCTTCTTTACATGTGAACCTTTAACAGAAAGGGTTGGTAGTGTTGCTTATGGAGGGTGACATTAGTGCTTCTCGTATTCTATCTCCATCCCTGGTTGAAAGCAGTGATGAGGACCTGGCCGTGCTTCCTAGGCACACTAAGGTCATTGTCACTGGGAACAACCGAACAAAGTCTGTTTTGGTTGGTTTGCAGGGTGTTGTCAAGAAGGCTACTGGTCTTGGTGGCTGGCATTGGCTGGTACATTTCAACTTTACTTATTTATCATCCCAATCTTTTATATATGCATGGATTGTGAATCATCATTAATTGGGGTCAATTAAACATCTAGTTTTGATCACCCATTCTTTTTGTAGTTTTCATATGAATATCACAGATTAAGAGTTCCTTGAACTTTAAAGATCATTAATGGCCCTTCCATACTAATATAGAAATAACACTAGATTTAAGTGAGGCAATGCTGGTGTAGGTTCCCTTTCAATTATCTCTCTCTCCCTATATATATATATATATATATTGAACTTATAGCTCTTAACCACCCTCAACATTCCAGGTCCTAAAGAATGGAGTGGAGGTGAAGTTACAAAGGAATGCTTTAAGTGTTTTAGAAGCTCCATCAGGGAACGAAGATCACAGAGACATAGACTGTGATAACTCTTCATGTGGTTGCCTTGACATTGAAGATAAAGATGTTAATTACTGTAAGACATTGGTTTATCGTACAACCATGCTTCCTCTTCTATTCAATACTAAATCTTTTTATATATTTCACCAGCTACCAAAGAGTTTCACCGATCAACTAAACCAAGAGCAAGGAATGCCAAGTCATGGACATCATCAACAACCTCAACGAAATCAAGCAACCAAAACAACTACAGGGACATTCAACTCAAGGTATAAATTACAATTAATACTCAATGTGTAATTGAGCTTAAGAACTTGCACATTATGTCAAGTGATTGATTTTATCTTGTGCAAATACCAGAAAGTAAATCTGTCAAAACTTGGGACAGCAGCGTTGTGGAGGTATTGGAGGCACTTCAATCTTGTGGGCATGAATCCGAAACCATCCAAAGAACAACTAATTCATGGTGTTGAGAATCATTTCCTCTCTCAGGTATATATATATATATATGTATGTATATATATATATAATTCTCTGCTTTCATGCTTTGTTTCAACGTAAATATTAACTTATAAATGGCATGTTTCTTTTTCTTCTACTTTGCTGCAAAAGCAATTAGATGAGATGCAAGTGATTGTGCGGTTCATACACACAAAGAAGAGAATGAGAGCTCAATAACGTGAAGGGAAGAATGCTATTGTAATTGTTAAAAAGTGTCCATGTATATGTCCTTCATTGCATGGCTTTAAGATGAGATTAGGGCTTACGTGGGGGGATGCGTTTGCATGCGTATGGGGGACAAGGTTGTCAGGCGTTCACGTGGCCGTCATTGTTGCGGCAGTGCGTGATTTATTATTATTTTATATATATATATTGGTGAACTGAGCACTGAGCAGCTATGAAGTTAAATATATATTAATATTATATATAACCTTCAAATTTCATGATTTATGGTCTCGTGTTTAAATATGTGCCTTTGAATTAGCAGAACTCGTAAATTCTGAAATTAATCGTGAATGTAAGTGTAATTTTAAATCATAAAATATCACTGAGAAAAATTCTGCTAACGTTGTATATATATATATATTGTGAGAATATTGGGTAAACATTCACAATATCATGATGACATCTCATCGGTGTATATTCTTAACTAATTTTATTTAAATAGGGGCACTCATTATTTATTTATTAAAAAAATATTAAATTTTAATTGGTTAAAAACTTGGAATTATTGATCACTCTCGAGTTTTGGATGAATTTTAATTTTGATTTTTGAATTAAAAATTAATGAATTTTATTCTATTTTTCTCATGAGCAAATTTTTCACTTTAGAGGTAAAATGGAATAATAAAAAACCAAGTGGTTATGATGGCGGGTAGAAGCTATTAGTCATAATATTTAACCATGAATCAAAATCTTACATCCTTCCCAGAATGCCCTTATAAAAGGGAGAAAAACCGTTGAAGGGCATTCAAGGAAGAAAGCAGTGAAAGTCCCCAAACAATTCCAAGGGTTCCCATCAGCCCAAGTCCTCCAACTTCCGGGCCGAAACCAAGCTCACAAACAGGCCCAGCCCATCGGTATCCCTATCCTGCGGGACCCACCCACAAGAATCTAGCATGCATGCCGTTAGATTCCCCAAAGTTCTAGAAACGGACAAGATTTCCTCATGACAAACCAAATTACTTCCCAAAAAAAAAACCAAGATTTCTACTAAATCAACACTAATAACTCATAATTCACTGAAGAACTACAACAATAAAAGCACCAACAAATCAAACAACAAAAACAAACATGGCAACAAGCACTTAAAAACTAAGTTCAAAGAAGAGATTTAAGAGAACGAGCTTTGATGCGTCTTCTCCCTCTCTTCCTACAAACCAAACTACTCTTCCTCTTCTTCTCTTCCAACTCATCCTCCTCCTCCTCCTCCTCATCATCATCATCACTTCCATCCCCTTCCAAACTATCAATCTCAACACCCTTAACACCATTATCCTCTTCTTCTTCATTATAATCTTTATCATCTTCATCATCGTCTTCGTCATCATCAACCACCTTCCCTCCACTTCTCCGCTTTCCTCTCCACGGTCCAAAACCCGAATAATAATAGTAAAAATCACCACCATTATTATCAATTAAGCTTCCAATGCCCGGCTTTCGTCGTTGGTTGGCTACCGCTCCGGCGGACGATGGAGCTCTATAAGCTGCATTGTATGACCGGAGTTGCGCGAGGTGGTAATGGCAAAGAGTGTGCGGCGGTTGCACGGGCTTCTTACAACGCCAACCTTTTCCATCACTTTTGTTACACATATCATTACTCTCCCTCTTCTTGAATTCCTTTTTATTCTTCTTGATCATACTCTTCTTCTTCTTCTTCTTCTTCTTCTTCATTCTATCAAGAAAGTAGTAACCCTAGAAATGCGGCATTTTCGAAGAACAACAAAGAAAAAACTACGGAGAAAATTTGAATGCATGCAAACATATAATTCTCACCTAGGAAGAACACTCAAGATAATGCGATCATTGTCATTGTTATCATCATCATCATCATCATCATCTTCTTCTTCTTCTTCATCATCATCATCTTGCTTTATCTACAATCAAGATAATCCCAAATCCAGTGCCAAGGAACAAATTGATGGATTGAGGAATTAGGGTTTAGCATGAAGCCACCCAAATCCCTAACCCTAATACTACTAAAAAACAAACAATGCAATACAAGTAAAGCAATAGAAAGTACAAAATTAGGGTTCCAAGTAGACAGTCACAGCAAACACAAACCCTAATGCAGGTGAAGAGATAAATGGGGAGTGATTGATGGTGAAATATAGAGCGGAAAATAGAAACAGTGAAGGGATTGGGATTTTGGGAAGAGGGGGAGATGGATCTGACCTTGAGATGGGGGCGATCGGAGAGATGGAAGTCTGGGAGTTGGGGCGAGGGCAAGACGTCCCACGGAGACTGATTCAGCTCGCAAAGCTCGCCGTGCGGCGGCGCGGGATCATCCACGCACGGCGCCGGAGAAGAGAGCCACGCCTGGCACGACGCCGAGCCCAAAATCTTGGACGCGTGCTTCCTGATCCTCATCCCAAGCACCGACCATGAGGTTTGCGAGGCGAGCAGCGCCGATCACTTGGCCACAACGCCGGCGATCTCGCGGCCGACGAGATGCCCGGAAGGTGCTCGATGGTGGGACGAATGCGAGGGTTTCGAGAGCTTCGCTTTGGCTGCTGCTCGATTAGGTTTTCTCTTTCTTTTTTTCTCTTTAATATTAAGAATTCTTATCTACCGAAAATACCCTCGGGGTATAATAGGAATAAAAAAGTTTGTGGTTTCTGACAGGACCGCGATTGATCTGCATGTCAGATGGGTTGTTCGTGAGTGTTTTTACTGAAATACCCCTATGTTTTCTTTAGCTACCCCTCAATATCGTTTTTGATTTTCAAATTCCGACTCCCGAGCCCACAACTGTCACGGACCCAACTGAGGTTGGGTTCGGTGTAGTTGATTCATGGAAACCACGCTGTTATTATAAACTTGGTTCATTAAATAAGTCTATTTATTATACACATGATCTTAGTTTCCAAATATTATTATTTGCTAAAGTTTAATACGTGTTAACATATATGATCTATTAAAACATTTGTTTTACTAGCTTAATTTAGTTGTTAACCATAATTTAGATAACCAATGATTTTTTTGGAATAATCAATTAAATGAGTGATGGGTATATAAAAGGCCCAAAAAAAATGGCATCAATAAATTTTCAAATATAAATAATAATAAAATATTTATAACAGAAACGAAAAATAAATGAAAACGATTGTTTGGGAGTACTAATCATTTGAAAATATTATTATTTTTAATAATATCATTTGACTTGAATTAGCGTCGAGTTTTTTTTCTTCCAAATTCATAAATGGTTATGAATTTTCTTTTCCAAATTTCATAAATGATTATGTTTTTAATATCGCAGACCTCTTTTAAGTGGAAAAGTTTGATATTAAGTTTGACAATACTAAAAAAATCTATAAATGGAAGTTACCGTTTCAGTTTGAAAAGATTAAATATATATTTTTTTTAGTTTAATATTTTTCAATTATGTTACTTATAAGATTTTTTAAGTGGGTTTTTATTATCTTTCCTAATGGACATATAGCTTGACTTATCACGGATGGCAGGGTTTTTTTTCCCACTATTGCTCTATCATTTTACTATTAAAATTGCAATATTTAATTTATAAAATTGAGGGTTGCTAATAATGATTTTGTTATGGAAGAGAAACATTAAGCACAACATAGAACCGCATAAATTTTAGCGTTCTTTTTTCTTCTACCAAAATTGATTAGTGATGACAAGCACACCCTGCTTAAGTAAGTGATTAGCAAATTAATCAAAGAGCAAAAAATATGTATATATTAAAGCACTAATCAATCAAATCAACTGAGTGATTGATTCACAAGATAAACATCAATGAAAGAATAAACCAACTAAAAACAAGAGCAAATGAACAAAAGAAAAGGCATGGGGAGCATTAACTAGATCACAATCATTTTCAGACTAGCCAATTAAAATGTAAAGAAACAAATGATGAATGGCTTATTCTAAAGTTTTGGAGATTAAAAAGCCATATGGAAATAAAACCATTGGATCTCCTTCTTGTTTATTAATTCTCAAAGTTAACTGCACCTGTTAGAATTGAAAGGAAAGATGCTTGAGATAAAGATCATTAATTAAATATTGATCTGTTTGCTGTGGATGTTGTGATTAATATTAATATAATGTCTGTGTTTGTGTGTTATGTATGATGCTTGGTACAGTACTAGTGCTTTGTTTATGTCTCAAAGTTGGAGGAAAAGTTCGTATTTTCACATGATTCCATGTGAAGCATGGTTCCTCCATTGACATGGGAATTGAATATTTTGTATTTAATATGTTTTTCTTATGGATAACTGTTGAGTTTAAAATAAGGATACTTTAAAAAAAAAATTGTAAAATCAAAGTATACAAATAACACGAGTGATTAATTTTAGTTTTAAATGAATAAAATATAATTAAAATAAAATGATTAGAACTTACATGGAAAGCATAAGGATACCAAATTAGCTATGGAAAACTGTTATGTAAACTTTTTTTTTAATATAAAATTAGATAAGCAGCACAAACTAAAAATAAAATAAAGTTATTAGAAAAAATATTGATTGAGGATCACTCATGATAACAATAGTCCGAACCCTTATTAGTGATCATCTCTCTTGGATTATTGACATCAAGCTAGGGACCTTAGGAACTAAAAGCTTTTTCACAATATTGATCAAATCTTTTAGTTTTAAACATTTTTTTGACTCATAAGCTACAAAACCCATATAATAAAACATATGATCAACTTTGATGATAATTATAATTTGGGGGCCGGAGTGATTTAGAATAAAAAAATACACATGTTTCTTTGCAATTAATTGTTCTAGATGATAGTTTGGGACAATATATTCTAAAGTTTCAATAATCTGGTTTTCTAAGGTGAAGTTTTTAGAAATTCCAAATATAAACAAGATAGAAAATTAAGAAATTGTGCCCATCTAAAAAAATTAGCTAAAATGATTTCAGATTCATGTAACAAAGAGAAAAATTAAATAAATAATAAATTGTAAATCACAGTGATGTTTATGTGAAAATAGTTGTAGTTCATAAGAGATTGTGGATTTAATGTGGTTAAAAATTATGTGCCTTCCTTACTAAATAAAAGTACATAAATAAATAAAAATTTCACATACCAGCGTGCATGTGCTTAATGTTTTTGGGGTGTATGATGGCCTTTAAAAGGCAAGACATATGGATGGATTATTTTGAATAAAGATCATCCAAACAATGAAGCATCATATTGATGTATATCTGGTCAAAACTTGCATTAATGTCTAGTCAGTCGAAACGAAACATCACCAACAAATGGGGCCATTGTTTTCTATTGAATCAAGTTGACTTGATAAAAAACACTTTAAATAAAATACTCTATATATATACTACCATGAGAAACACACACAGAGTATTAAAGGCATTAATGACTTGGAAAAACGAGACAAAAAAAAAGAAAAAAAGAAAGAGGACAACAACAACAACGATAACAGCATCAAAGCAAACCTTACAAAAAACACACAAATAACATTGGGAAAAACATAAAACACGTTGATGATTACTGCTTGTAATTACCAACAATGAAGTTTAATCACCATTAATGAAGACATAATCACTGGTATTAAGCTTAATTTGCATGCATGGGAACATGAGATTCATTTTCATAACTAAAAAGGTGGCCGAGAGTGAGGCCATGGGAACGGTTCATGGCCTAAATGGCCACCATTGTGGGCTAGATTAGGTGGAAGGTTGAAGCCAGGAAGAGGTGGTGGTGGCTCCGGGAGGCTACCTTCTCCGGCGATCCCCGGAAGTTGGCCTTGTGCTTCAACCTCTTGACTTTCTTCTTCACTGAGTGGTAACCTTTCATACGTAGCATTAGCAAAGGTGGCGGCGACGAGCATCACAGGACCGGCGGCGATAAGAGGCCCGACGACACTGCCTCCGACGACCTGACCCTGACCGCCGGAGAGATAAACAGTGAGGCCGGTTGAGCCAGGCGGAGCCGGGCCGGGGAGGAAGGCGCCAGTCAAAGAGAGAATCTCAAACCGGCCATGCAGGGCGACGACGGCGGCGCCGGGAGAGGAGGGTTGGCGGAGAGTGACTCCGACGACGGAGCCAGCACCGCTGAGGATGGAAACGCCGCGTTGGCGGCGGCGAGCGAAGCGAGCGATGCAATCGGTGATGTCTGCGCCGCCGGCGACTTCCATGACGTGGCTACGGAGAGCGTTGGGGCTGTCGCGGGTGACGAAGATGGGGGGTTTGGGTTTGTTCTTGGAGCCGGGTGGGCGGCCGCGGGGGCGGCGAGAGCCGGCTTCGATGATGGCACCTTCGTCGTTGTTGATGTTTTCACGGTCTTCGTCGTCGTCGTCGTTGGTGGGTGGGATGCCGGAGGTGTGGTCGGAGTCTTTGAGAGGCATGTCTTGGGCTGTGTTTCCGGGGCTGGAGCCGGTTGGCTCGCTGCCGGGAAGGCCTAATGGCCCTTGCCACCAACGGTTTGCCAGTTTGCCTTCTTTCTCTTCTTCTTTGCTTCTCCTTCTTCTTCTCCTCCTACCTTCTTTCTTTAATTCTCTCTTCTTATGATCTTATGTTCTTTTGTTTCTTCTTCTTCTTCTTCTTCTTCTTCTTCTTCTTCTTCTTCTTCTTCTCTCCTCTCTAACTCTCTTTGTTACCTTCTTTCTCTATTCTTCCTCTCTTTCTTCTCTTTCTCCAACCTTCTTCTCTTCCTCTCTTTGTCTCTCTGTCTTCTTCTTCTTCTTCTTCTAATCTCTTCTTTTTCTACTACTAATACTAATAATTACTATTCTCTTTTTTTTTTTTTTCTGTCAGGAATGAGGAATCACATAAAATTATAGAAAACTTTAAAGAGGAATGGAGGGGGGATTGGAATCAAACTCAGAGATGAATGTAGTTTCCTGATCTGAGATTTTCCTCTTATCAGTTCATATACAAAAGTAAACATAGATTGTCATATGTTGTATATTATATTTTATTGTCAATATGGAAGAGAAGAATGAATACTTAATTAATTAATCCTCCCCCACTTCCCTTCCCTTTCATGTGAATGAAACTTTAGAAAAGTAAGTCAAATTAAATAAGCATTTCTTATTCTCTCTTCTCTATATACTGTATCAAGCACTATGTCACCCTTCCTTGAATCATTCAACAACTTCATAGACCAACCATACCTTCATTCAAAACCCAATCAATCAAGCTTTGTTCTTTGAATGCCAACATATGCAGAAGACATGGATTTATATGTAAGCTGCTTCTTCATAATTTACTGATTAAACAAAGACTAATTATTTAGGATCTCAATTAATTTGATCACAAATTAACTACTCATCAAGGCCATTGCCGGCCAAGGTTAATATCACATCAATTGAATTGTTCACCTTCGTCTAATGGATTGTTAAAAAGATTAAAAATAGTTAGCCTTGATGAGAGACTTGATTAAATAAAATAAATAGTTTGATGGATAACGAGGGGTTTTCTTTTATATATTCAGTAGTTGGTGCCAACTTGCAAGTACAACGGCTGCTCAACAGCAGCAGACTGTGATGCTTCTGTATTTTAATCCAACTCAATAACATTTTAACACTCTTATTAAGGCAATAATTAATGCATGTAAGCTAGCTAAATGGATATGGTTAAGGACAAATTAATCTTGATAATTAATGGGTGAATTCATTGGAAATACAAACTTTCATGAATCACATGATTGATTAATAGGTTTGAGAATCCAATGAAAAATGGATAAATTATATCATATATATTCTAATCTTAAAATGTTTAGAAACATGAATAAATATTATTTATTGCAATACGATTAATTTTTTTATTTTTTTGATAAAAATAGATAAATCACTGATTTATTGAATAAAAGACGATCCAAAACAAGCAAAGAGAGCACAAAAAAAAAAAAACAACATAACTGAGACTCTCACTAGAGGTGAGGTTCTCTTAGAAGAACAGAAAACAACAGACAGGAAATAAAAAGAAAAGGGGGAATAGAGAGGTCGACCAAGTCACCGTCTGATAACACAGGTTTGCATGCCTCATCTGAAGTTGGAGCACCTACTTCATAAAAATCTAAAAACTACTTTTTTTTTTCTAGTGAAAATAAATTAAATGTATCCTCAAGGTTAAGCATAGGTATCTTTATATTCCCTCCATTTTCTATTAACGGTTACATTTGAGTTTTGCATAAATATTAAGATTGTTATTAATATTTTTAAAAATCTAAAAAAAGTTTATAATAAGAAATTTTTACCTTTATTATTAGAGTTATTTACTCCCATTAATGCATGCATCTCTATCTAAACAAGTAGAAGAGAAAAATTGATAATTAATGTTTATGAAACTATTAAAAATGACAAATATTTTGAAAAAAATTAAATGCGAAAATTAGTATGAAATCCAGGAAGTACTTTATTTTGAATATTTGGCTTGATGTCACATTAATATTTTTTACCATGATTTATTGTAGCCCAATAAACTTAAACTAATCTCTTTTTTAACTTATTAATAAAATTTTTTTATGAGAATCAAAGTAGAATATAAAATAAATAGCTAACTAAAAAAAATATATAAAAGAAAAAAATAGTGTTAGAATATCCTTGAATCCACCAAAATATGTGTTATATAAAAATTCACATAGACTTCCCCTGGAAAGGACATAAACTTAATAACACGAGGTATAAACTCTTTACCTAGCAACAATTATACAAATTTAGAAACTAAGATAGATAGGACATATTGAACTTTTTAAAATTTTAATAGCTATTTATTAGGTAAATTGTGGCAGAAGATCATCTCAAGATTATTCTAATATCTAATATCGGTCTTTAGAATGGACACGCTTAAAATCTTTACCACATGCGCCCTCAAAAATCATATTTTTAAATCAGGATCCTATATTATTTACTAGCTTTCAAATTGGGGTATTTTCTAGTAATAAAAAATTGGTCTTCCACTCTAATTTGACATTGCATATGGCTTATATATATATTTGTGTCCCAAAAGATATTTTGCCTTGCCTAGCCTCCTCCAGGATTCAGGACACTCAAAGGTTACTGTTTGAGATATTCTTACAAGATACTCTTTCCATTTTTGAGCCTTTAGCAGAAGTAGGCACAAACATTCCTAGACATTTTGCATACACACAGTGATTCTAAAGTCTAGTGGCAATGGTAACTTTTCAATTAGGTCGTTTTTGTCCAACCTCATAAGCAACGATAAACTTAGGTTACTTTTGGGTCAAATCATGTGGCAGGGACAATGCACTCTTAAAATTTAAATCTTTAATTAGATTATCTAGAAAAATAAACTTTTGGCTCTATACTACCTAGTATTATAATAATGAAATAGATTACTATTAGCAACATGTTTATGTGTTTTGCAAAGGAGAAATCTCTTAATCACCTCTTTCTTAACTACCCTCACAAATTTATATATGGAGTCATTGATCATATATTTGGCATATTATGGTATTTCTACACTATAGCAAATGTGTGGTCAACTTGAAGATTTAGTATAGATGACTATTGAGGCATCTAAAAACTCATAGTATGGGTAATATTTTGAAGCATCTAGATTGAATATTGAAATAATATTTAATTGCTAATAACTCTCTCCTACCTTGATATTTTTCAAAATTATTCATATAATTTTTCTTTGGATATTTGAAGAACCGAATAAAAAAAATTATCAAACTAAAGGATTTAAATTAAAAAAAAATCAAGTGATTATGATATTTGAGACATTGTTTTTGGCATTTGTTTTTTTATATTTATATTTTATATTTTCATAAACTTAAATTATTTAAATAAAATAAATAAATCATGATTCGAGATATGAAATAACAAATAAGCACAATGAATGAGCGATGGAAAAGATAGGCGACTGTTTTTTTATTGGTTTAGTTGAGAAATGAATTATTTCGTGTTTGGAGGGCTTATGCGAAAAATGTGCTATCTCAAAGTCGGCACTAATGGCGCCGACTTTGAGAACAATAAGCACAGTTGGGCGCGAAGCTTTCCTCTTCTCCGCTCTAGGGTTTCATACCGAGCTTTCCATCGTCGCCATGGCCTTCGAGAACTCCTTCGAGTCCACACCGGAGATGGAGAAGTTCCTGTGCCAGAGGCTTCTTGATCGCTCTCAACCCATCGCCGAGCGGTTCCGCGCCCTCTTTTCCCTCCGCAATCTCCGCGGCCCCGGTCCTCGCGAAGCGCTCTTGCTTGGTATGATCGCGATTATAATCTTCTCTTTTGTTAGAGCTTTATCATCAGTTTTTCCAAATTCGTGAAACCCTAATCTTTCTGATTTAATTCATTTTCATTAAAAAAGATGTGATTTTTTTCGTGGTTTGGTGATCATTGATTAGCTACGAAGGATTCTTCGAATTTGTTAGCCCATGAGGCCGCTTTCGCACTGGGTCAAATGCAGGACCTTGAAGCTGTTCCCACACTGGTGGAGATCCTCAAAGATCACTCCTTGCATCCCATTGTCCGGCACGAGGTATAGCTTGTTCAATCACAGTTTTGGAATTATCTTTTCATTATGTTTATGATTTTGTGCCGAGAGTTATGGGACATCAGGCAGCTGAAGCTCTTGGAGCAATTGGATTTGAAGGAATTGTTCCTTTGTTAGAAAATACTCTGGCATTGGATCCTGCTGTAGAGGTGAAAGAAACTTGTGAATTAGCTCTAAGGCGGATCAGGGAAAAGAAGAATGCTGGTAATGAGGATGGACAGTGTCATGTTGAAACTTCACCTTTCTTATCTGTTGATCCGGCACTTCCCGCTTCCCTTTCTTCTTCAGTGGAACAACTAAGGTATTTCCTGATGTATTTATTTTATAATGACTGCCTCATTGCATGTTATTTGAATTGTTTCCTGATTAAGTTCACCGTGTTTTCTTAAGGGAAGTTTTACTATGCGAAGAAGAGGGCATGTATGAGCGTTATTCAGCTTTATTTGCACTTCGCAACCGTGGTGATGGTCCTGCAGTAGGTGCTATTATTGATTCTCTAAGTGGTAAAAGTGCTCTCCTCCGACATGAGGTGTGTTTGCTTTCACATCTGTTGATTTACTCTGGCTTTTCTGCAACCATTGTTGTATAAATGATGAATGAATGACAAATGAATTTTGCAACTGTTCATATCTGACTGCATCAAAATATGATTATATTCTTTGGAGGAGTTCATTTCAATAGTGAAGTCAGCTTTGAAACTTTTGTGTGGGTGGGTAGCTGGTGTTTTTAGTGTAATACTACAACTATGTTTGTCGTTAGGCGTGGATTATATTGTTGTTACAAAATTCAACTATGACCTTCAAAAATTATGAAGGATACCTCCATAATGTTCAGACCTAGCCTATGCGAGAGATTGTATGTTTTGACCGATCCGGTACTATGCGTCATGGTTTTGCTCTGTAAAAAGTGCTTCACATATTCATATCCAAATTATACAGATTTCTCTCACCTATTCAATATGGGATTATTTAGTTCACCCTTTTATTTGCTAACCCTAATCAAAACCGGCCCTAGGGTGTCACTAGCCCACCATCCTCTGTTTGGTACAATTCACACATCACACATTATAATAGAGTCAACGGACTATCCCAACTTAAAAGAATCGAATTAAATATTATTTGTAACAACCAAACTCAATCCACGTTAGGAATTGTCCATTTTGTTTCTTCTCATAGTAGGCCTTACTTTTTTATGATAGGGCACCTAAAACCAAAATTTTATCACAAGAATATATAATATCGATAACTCCCACTCTTTTATATGTTACCATAATAAAATTTGGTTTGAAGTGCCTTCTATAGGGGAAAAAAACCACGAGGCAATATATAGATGGGCCAAAATAGACAATTCTTAGCATGGGCTAGGTTGAGTTGTTACATCCTCCTCACATGTGTTGTTGTGTTCACTAATACATTTAGGACATAGATTGATAAACAACTTACTAAGGTGACATCTTACCTTTCATTGCAATTCTTAGTCCACAAGGTGAAACAAATTGCAAGGTTGAAGAAAGAGATAATTGTTTATGGTGTGGGGTAAGGCAACGTGTTCCTGAAAATGATGGTAAGATTCAATTCATTTTAAAGATAAGTGCATGGGTTGCCTTTCTGTTGGAGTATAATATGAAAAGAATGTGCTTAGGAGGAGCCTTTGACTTTCAATTATAAATTATATTTAATAATATCAAAAAAATTGTGTAAAAGACAGTAAAATTATAGATGCCCTTGTTAGGAATTTTGGTCACCTACTTTTATGAAGCATGCTGGGTCTTCTCTATCTCTGTATTGTACACAATTATTTTGTTTCACCTATTTGGTTTGAGATCAACTTTTCAATGCAAAATATCCTTGCCAAAATAACAAGCAAAGAGAAATCATGGATTTGTTTTAGTAAAGTTTCTTCGGTTCTACAAAGTTCGTGGATCTTTATTGCTTTAATTGTTTTATCGAACTCAATTCATCTGCTCAGTTGTCAAATGTCTGGCAGTAAACATTTGTACTTAATGAGATATTGCTTGGTAAGTGCATGTGCATAGTTGATGATATTGAGACACTTGTCTTTAAAATTCAGAATATTCTCTAGACTGTAGTTTTCAGTGTTAACCGAAGATTCGTCATGCCCATATACTATTGTTCTGCCTCACCTTTTGAGATTAGTAAATCAAATATATTGATATATTCTTGTCTTCATATGCAGGTAGCATATGTATTAGGTCAATTGCAGAACAAGGCTGCTTCTGCTGCATTATCCCAGATCCTCAGAAATGCAAATGAGCACCCCATGGTCAGACATGAAGCCGCAGAAGCACTAGGTTCAATAGCAGGTATTATCACATCATGCTACTCGATATTAAGACATCTTTTTTTTTGCCTCTATCATTCTGATTCATAACATGAGTTTGTGAAATTGTTTTTTCATTCTAACAATGTAATAGCTAGCATAGATCCAACCCTAATAACAATGCCAGCTAGATTGAAACTTCTTCCATTTCACAACCATGATGTGTTTGCTTTTAATCATGTTTCAGACAGTGAAAGTGTCGCCCTTCTAAAGGAATTCACCATGGATCCGGAGCCTATAGTCTCCCAGAGCTGTGAAGTTGCTCTCTCAATGCTGGAATTCGAAAGATCCGGCAAGTCCTTCGAGGTTAAACAACTAAACCAAAACTTATACTTCGATGCTCTTTATTATTATTATTATCTTTTCCCAAACTGAACCATCTGTCTTTATGATGCAGTATCTCTTCTTGCAAACTCCACAAGTGCAATAGTGGTGAAACAACTACAGAATACAATTCATCTACCAAATCTACATTGTAATGTAATCCAGCTGCACAAAACTGTTAGTTTATACATTTATATGCATGTGAGAGAGACTTGCAAAAACCTCTGTTTTGATAGCAAATGACTTGTAACACAAAACTAGAAACTTTTTTCAATCAATAAAGCCTGTTTTATCAATCTCTTGTAAGAGTTCAATAAACCTCTGTTTTGATAGCTAATGATTTGTAGTAACACAAAACTAGGAAACTTTTTTCTATCAATAAAGCCTCTTTGTTATCTTATCAATCTCTTGTAAGAGTTCAATGGGAGCAGGAGCCGCCCAATGTCTTCTTGGAGCCAGCGAAGCTCCGTCTTTCCCACCAAACACGTTGGGTTCTCTCTTCCCGCGTTGCACCACCCTGCGTTCTCTCCACCAACTCCATGCTCAGCTCATCATCAATGGCGTCCACCTTTCCACCATCTTCGCTTCCAAGCTTGCCAACTCCTACTTCTGCTTCGGCTCCCCTTCCCATGCCCGCAAGGTGTTCGATCAAATTCCTGTCAAGAACTCACATTCATGGAACACCATGTTGTCCGGCTACTCGAAGACTAATAACTTGTTCGAGCTCCTACACCTCTACAAGTTAGCTCGGGCTGAGAATCATCAGCCTGATAGCTTCGCGCTGGTTTTCGCAATCCGGGCTTGCACTGGACTGTCTCTTCTAAAGCAAGGGCTATCATTTCACTTGGAAGCCATTCGAGCAGGTCTTGAATCCAGAGACTATGTCGCTCCGGCTCTTATCAGTATGTATATTGAATCAGGTTGTTTGGTTGATGCAGAGAAGGTTTTCAATATAGTTTCTGCTGAGAATTGTTCTGTTTGGAATCTACTGATGCAAGGATATTCAAGAGCTTCTATGGATGTTCATGTTTTTGATTTGTTCAATCGGATGAGAAGGTGTGGACTAGAAGTAGACCCTTGTTCTGCCCTGTATTTTGCTCGGGCATGTGGGAATTCCGGTGCTGGTAAAGAAGGACAAGCAATCCATGGCCTATCCATTAAGAAGAATTTCTTGGAGTTTGACAGTAATGTCTATCTACAGACCGCCCTGATCGACATGTACAAGAAGAGTGGCTTCATTGATTTTGCTTGCAAGCTATTTCATGAAATGCCTCTGAAGGATGTTGTTGCATTTGGCGCCATGATAACTGGTCTTGTGCACTGTGGAAAAGCATATGAGTCACTTAGTGTTTTCAGGAACATGTTGGGAGAGGAGATTATGCCGAACAAGATCATCTTTGCTAGTGTTTTACTGGCTTGTTCACACTTGGGAGCTTTACAGCAAGGGAAGAGTGTTCATGGGTTTATGGTCAGGAATGGGATTGAATTAGATGTTGTCACTTATTCTGCTCTGCTTGACATGTATGCCAAATGTGGATCCATTCAGTCTGCGTACAATGTGTTCAGTGAAATGCCTGAGAGGAATGTGTATACTTGGAGTGCAATGATCGGAGCTTATGGAATGCATGGAATGTGTTCGGAAGCAATTGCTCTTTTCGATCGTATGAAGTCCGAGAACTGTGCGCCCAATCATGTAACGTTTGTTTCGGTATTGGCTGCTTGCAGTCATTCAGGCCGGGTTCAAGAAGGGCGACAATTTTTCCATTCTATGATTAAAGATCACAAGATAACTCCGACAAATGAGCATTATTCATGCATGGTTGATCTGTTAGGCAGAGCAGGGTTAGTAGATGAAGCCGAGGCATTGGTTGAGGCAATGCCGGGTGAACCGAGTGCTAGTGTTTGGGGAGCTCTGTTAGGTGCTTGTAGAATGCATAAACACATTGAATTAGCAGCTCGAGTGGCTGACAAACTATCTGTTTTAGAACCCAATCAACCTGGTGCGCATGTATTGCTCTGTAATGTTTACGCTGCAGCTGAAATGTGGGGGATGGTGAAGAAGACTAGGGAAGCAATGACTGAGCGAGGTATACGCAAAACGACCGGCTTTAGCACGATTGAATTTGATCGAAGAGTTTATATTTTCAATGCGACGGATAGGTTGGAAGGATGTCACAAGGAAAGAATTGCAGAGATTTTGTCTGTGGTGAGTAGCCAAATGAAAGAACTGGGGTATGCACCGGACTCGTCATTTGTTTGTTCTTCATGATGTTGAATCCAGAGAGTAGATTCTCTGCAAGATTTTTAATGAAAATGAAATACCATATGTCAAGCACAATTGAAACATATCTATTTGCACAATAGTCAAACAAAGAGTTGGTGAAGCTGTTAAGGAAGCCATGATGATGAAGAAAATCAATTGTTCTTAGTGTTCAAGCAAGCTTTCAGTACATATAATATATAAATATCCGGCTTAAAGAAACCATTGGGATTGGGGCTATGAAAAGCTAATGTTATGTGGGGATATTGCATTAATACAGGCCAATTTATCAAGGAATTGATTTAAAAATGGTGATGTTTCTTCAATAATTTGGTTGTCTGTGTATCAGTTAACAAGAAAGCACCTTCTGAGTTTAAATATTTCCTTACTTTTTGCTCCACTGCTTCTGTGTTTGTTCCCCAAAGTATTACTGTTCACTTGTTTAGGTATTGAGTTAAGAAAACCCTAATTCAACTTTGCATGAATATGTATACATATAGACACAGAAGACACAAGTTAGGTACTTTAATTATCTTGATCTTATAACATGAATATTACAAGTAATTAACAGTACAATGAAACTCAGGAATGAAGAGATATAAGTAACAAAACTGATTTAATGTTGATAAAGATACTAATTAAAATATCTCTACCACTCATGAGTGATGAAGATAAGCAAAGGCAACAGACTGAAGATCATCCATGTCATGGTAAGTTGATCTCTTGATCATATCTTCCTGCATGCCTAGTGACTCCATGCCACAAGAGTTCTCATCAAAGCTGACCGAGAATTGTTCGGTTATCGAGTTCAAATGATAATTATCTTGATAAGATTGATCAGTGTTCATGTTCATAAGACTCTGCAGTAATCCATTGCAATCTTGATTGATTGAAATGGAAGAATGAGAAGAAGAAGAAGAAGAGCCATTATTGATCACAAAGCTTTGTTCAGCTTGAGCTTTCAGTGATGCTAACTGTGCTTGCAAGTTAACAACCTATAAAGAACAAACAAAAGAAAAGAAATAATTAAGTATTGATCACTCATGTTGCAATGCAATGATGAAGGATACTGATAAAGAAATAAATTTATTTGGAATAAGACTCACCTGTTGTTGAAGAGCAAAGATATGAGCAACACAACCATAGATAGGATCTCGAAGACGAGCTTGAGCTTCATAAGAGATCGTTAGAGCGGCGTCGCAACGATCATTAATCGGGAGGTGCCCGAGTAGTTTCGACACATTGCTTGCACCAAAAACTTTGTGAATTGCAGCAAAATGTGTGGATCCTTGTTCATGGCAAAAGTAAGGAGCAAAAACACAACCCTTAACACATTTTCTTCTTAAAAACTTGCAAGCTCCACAAGGAGAACCAAAGCCTGTCATTTTTAGTAGTAAGAACTTGTTGTTGTTCTTCTTCTTCAATTAATTCTTGTGTGTTTTGATTTTGCATAGACTCTAGTTGGTTTTATATAGTAGAAGAAGAGGAAAAGGATGATCATAATGTAATCAATAAACAACTTGGTTGATGTTTCCTTAATGGCCTACAAATTTGATTATTTTTTGCTGTACAAAGGTCCCTTTCACTTCATCTCCATTTCTATACACTCATTTGAGATTCCTTTCAAAGAGAGTTTGTAGGACAGACAAAAGAAGGAGCTCTCTCACGCACCCAACTCATTTTAGGTTTGCTTGATCATTAGTCCCTTTTTGTGTCAGTAACCACAAGCACATTTTTATGTAGGATAATTAGTGTGCACTAATTAACTTGAACTCACTTTCAAGCTTCTGGAACTGGTGCATGTTTTTATTAGTATAACTTTTGAAATCAACTTTGCATGGAAGTTAATTAGATATATAATTACTAGTAGATCATATATATATAGATTATAGCTATAGACCTCCCTGGAAGCCATTAAAGATGATGATTTCTTGCTTCATGTAAACTTGTTTGCCACTTGAACCTTTGTAGCTGATTTAATGATATGACATTTACCAATTGACCAGTTCTTGAGTTGCACTTTAAATAGTATTAAATGACTAAGAAGAAGATTAAACATCTCAACTGCCACCACCACTTGTATATGTCTCTCTCTATCCTTTCAAAGCAGGTGCAAAACTATTAACAACCATTCCTAAGTATATATATATATATATATTATTAATTAGATTACTTGATAAACTTGATGATGATGATGATGATGATGATCACTGTTCCACACATGGAGGTTTGGTTTTTTTTTATTATTAATTAGATATATAATAGTTTTACTCATTTATTATTTTCTCTTTACTTTTAATCTATAATTTGGATTCATATAAAATGAAGTACTTTACTTTGGAGGATTCCCTCATTCCCCCACTAGTTAATCAATCAGGTGAAAACTTTTGCCTGAGTAGCTAGGTGCATGCTTTTGCATGGCCTGAAAAAGGTCTTTATGCATGAAAAATTAAGCTACGGTAAGTGTGCCAACTTTGTTTCGTTTTCAAGGTTTTGATTTTTTATGCATGAAAAATGAGCTATGGTTAGTGTGCCAATTTTGTTTCTTTTTCAAGGAGTTATCTTCCGCATGCCAGACATCATTACATTCTCTAAAGATTGACATTACGTGCCCAATCAAATCAACCTCTCAATCTCATTCACAAATCAAAACATGCCAAGAAGGATCTTGGGACTTGAGGTCACTAATTTTTGTTCAGTACTTTGATCTTTTATACATCAATATCAATCAAGTAATTATAAGTTTACTTGCTTTACTTAAGTTTGAGCAACCTAACCTAACCTAACATTAATATTAAAACATATTTATATATATTGAAGTATTTTTATACACATATAATTTATTGAATTAAGTAATTGGATTACTCTTAATGAAAAAGATGATTGAAAAGAATAGGTTGAGTGGGGACCCATGATATGCAAGTCCATGTAGGCACCTTCCTTTAATGTCCCCCACCTTACATGGCATTCCATTCCAAGCGTGCAAGAAACCAAATTTTTAAGTAGGGAGCCAAGTGTGTGGGTTTAGACTTGGGGAGACACTCTAACTATAAAATAATTATTATAAGATATGATTTTTTTATATTTTATTCTTCTTTAATTAACATCATTATTAATCAATGCTAGCTCTAGTGCATCACACTCACATCCAAGTTCAACAAGACTATGCCTTTACCTACTTATAGTTTCACTCAATCTTCTTATTTTATATCAAACTGATCAATATTGCTTGTATTTATTCACATTAATTGAATCATTATACTGAAGAACTAATCCTCTCATTAATTATGTAATCATTTAAATAATACATATCGATTTAATATGTTCTTGCTTGATATTAAGATGTTTATACAACATAAAATGAATGAGTTGTAATGAAAATCACATGCTAATAATTTGTTTTTATGGTTTAATAACTGATTAAATTAAGCCTCTTTTGAACTCAACGTTGATCACTCAAATGTCTCTATATGATGGTTGATGATTGGGAGTTGGTTGACTAGTCAAATTTGGCAGGGTTAGGAAAGAATCTAAAGACCAAGCAAACAGACAGGTGGGTCCCATGTGGGACCTACAAAGGTACACGTGTCCACAAGCTTACCATATTCTACGGTTCTTGGTCTCCGCTAGAAACCACTCAACATTGAAAAACAGATGATGATGATCACTCATGCATGGCTTTTGTTTTTGTTTTTTTTTTCAGTTAATTAGCTCTTCATAATCACTAATTAACTTGATGTCTAATTAATGCTTGATGAAGTGATAATTAGTTAGTATAATTGCATGCATGAAACCCTAATCATTTTTCCTTGACTAAAATGAAACCCTAACCAAGGTCTCAGGTTTAATTTCATATGGAGTATTAATTATTTAAAAGAAGAAGCTTGTATTGTTTTGCAAGGAATTATTGTGTCCAAGTATTTTGGATTATATATATGTGGTTTTGTTGTCTGATATGGAGGCAAATATTCAAACTTATGATTCTGAGAATGAGAAAACAAGGATGCTGTCAACTTTTTTATTAACTCACAGATAAAACCAATTTAGCGGTGGTGGTTGATAAATGTGCATTTCTTTTCCTCATTCATATATAGATGTTCTCTTTGGTCTAAGTACTTATGTCAGACCCTTCCTTCCACCTATAACGGATGTGATACCTACCTACTCAGTGTAGAGCGAGGTTCTTTTGCTTGTCATAATAACTTACAAATAATAACACTGCCTATAAGTTTTTGGGTCAATTGGTTCTTGGGTCCTCGAGATTATTTTAATCAGTTGATAAAAGATTAATTCGAGGGATCAAAATACATGTCTAAAAATTATGAGCACGAAATGTGACGGGTCGATCTCTGCACCCATATATGTGTAAACCTCATAGATTATATATAGTTGAAGCGTGTGCAAAGATCTTGCGGCTAGCCGCTCATCTTGGTAAAAGACCAAAAGTTAAAAATAATACTCTTGTGTAATATATAAATTACTAATTATTAATTATATATGTATATATGCACGTATAAGTAAATTTTGAAAGCAGAGCTTGGCCTAGGACAGATTATCTTCCACCACAGATTGTTATTCTTGAATGTTGAGACTTATTGCTGCATTTACCTTACCATGCACGCCTATCTTCAAAACTCAAAATTTGGATTGTACATACAATACATGTATATATATATATATATATATATTGACTCATTTACTGGTCAGAATAACTTAAACATAGTACTCACTTGTAATATATAATATTTGTTTTTCCTCTTAGTTTTTTCATTTTGTTTTTGTGTCGTATTTGGTTGTACAGATTTCTTTTTTAATAAATTAATAAATTATCCACTTTACCTAAAAATATGTAATATTCATTCTTGAAAAACATCGTTTGGCCTGTGACATATTATCTCCAATCATCTGTTATTCTCCTTAATTGTTTGAATAAAAAATATCAACAATATCAAAAACCATTCACTGTGTTCTATCTTCAAAACTCAAAATTTGGATTGTATATAAAATATATGTAGATATGTATATATCTAGTTATTAGTTATTGGTTATTGCATACTCTGAAAGAGTATTATTTTGTATATGCTATTTTGCTGTAGCAGTGAGTATGACAACTTAGCTATATATATATATATATCACTTCATCGGTACTAATTAATTCATAACCAAGGTTTTAATCATGCACGCTTGAGGTTGCATAGACATATAAGTTATTGGAGTGTGAGGCAATGTATATCAATGGAACAAATATTATAAAATTTATGTACCAAACTCTCAAAAATATATATATATATATATATACAAGACAATAATCTAATTGCAATGAATAATGATAAATAACTAGCCTAATTATCATGACTTGTTATTTTTCATTTTTAATAAAATTTAATGAAACAACCAAATACAATAATTTAAAAATAATAATATTAAACTACTACTCTTGGATTCTCTTTGGATTTAACTATTGCAAAAGCATTTATAAATTTTTAATTACAAAAAAATAATTAAAACGAAAAACAGTCTTGTTTGTTGGTTTATTTTCAAATATATATATATATATACTTCTACAGAAGCACTATTTTGTTCAATCTATTTTTTTATTACATTTTTTTTATATAAAAGCACATATTGGTTGGTTTCTTATTGATTTATTTAATATTTATTTGTTGGGATTTGGGAGAAGATAAGGAAAAAAAATGAGGGTTGTAATAGTGAAAAACTGATTATAAATTTCATTGGGCCGGGGTCAGAGAGCCCATAAAATAATTGGGATGAAGGCGCACGTTAAGCAGTAAAAGATTCGGCGGGACACCATACCAACAGAAACCCTAACCCTAGACGACCATCTCGTTGTATAAAAAAAACCCAATCTTAGAGAACTGCATCTCATCCGCAGGGTATTGTCTTTCTCTTCTCTAATTCGATTGGTATTCCATGTTTTGTGTCAAATTCTCTTGAGATTTGATCTTCAATCTGGGTTTTTCTTTTTGTGTTCTTGTGTTTTGGGATTCCTTTTTTATTTTTTTCAGCACAAATCGAAGGCTTGCAGGCTGTTTATTAAAAAAAATCAAGGCTTTGTGAGCTCAAAAATTGTGCGAAATTAACATCGTCTCTCCCATCACTTGTTTTTCTGATTCTTTTAATTCTCAGAAGAACTATGAAATCGAGACGGAAATCTGCCTCTTTTTTTTTTTATATATATATCAATAAAGATGTGATTTTGGTCTGATTTATTACAGCAATGGATTCAAAATCTCAACTTTAATTCTCTCTCAATTGAAAAGATGTGTGTTTTAGGAATGAACAAGTTAATGCATCAGATGGATATATGATGCCCACAAGGTGTTTGTTGAAATGTCTGAGACATTTTAGTGAGGGTTTGTTGGCTGTTTATGATGAAGTGATGCATTCATTCATTGTCTCTGATTGCCAAACTGGATCTTGGATTTGGACCTCTCAAAGTGTTTGTCCAGATTGAATTGATTGGTTTCTTCAAGAGAAGGTTGGAGAACCCTTTGAATTTGGGAACACTACTAGTGTTTGATGAAATGCCTCTGTGGGTTTGATTGATCATGGTTATTAAAATTTTCAGAATACTTGAATTTAAAATTTTTAGCACACTTAGAACAGAAATATAACATGGTTTTTATGTTAAAAATAATTATATATATATATAATTAATATGTATCAATTACAACACAATCAGTATACATAATACATTGTCAATATATATATATATATAACAAATATTAAAATATACATTTAAAATGATGATTAATTGTTAAATTTTGTGATGAAAAACTATGTCGAATATATCTGATAAAATATTTAAAACATAAATAAATTAATATGCAAAAAACTAAAAGTACAAGTTTGTGAGTAATTTTTACTGGTTGAGAGTAAGATGGTCAAACACACAAAGGCAAAATTTTAAGGATGAAAGTAAAATAGACCCATTTTCATTAAAAATTACAATTTAAGAGCAAGAACAAAATTGTTCAAAAATTTTAACTCAGATAATCATCACACAACAATCATCTGTTTTAGTGATAATATGATTACCGAGTTTATTGATAATATTTCAATATTAATAATCTTATATTACCATTACGATACTATAGTTCACCAAAACCGGTAATCCACAGTAATATTTTGACACCACACACCAAATGATCCCTTAAGAGGGATGTCAGCAACATCTGTGTGAATAATGTTTACTGAATTAAAGCCAAATGCAGGAGCATAGATAAACAGATCCTGAATGATAAGCAAGGTTCAGGCCAAATGGTGTAAACTTTGTATGCATAAATGCAAGAGCAGATAATTTGGTGAGCAGCCATACAGAAATTATCAGACAGGATTAATGAGTAAGCAATAATAGAAACAGAGGAAATTTTCTAAAACCAATAAGATAAATTAAATTGTCAATTCCCATAAGAACCATCACTAAAAAGTAAATATTGAAGTTTTATAATAAAACTAGGTGCAACTAATCCAGGAAACACAAAAAAATAGAGAGTACTTTCAAGCAAAACCTCCCCAGCTTCAGCAATACTTGATTTCCTAATCTGCAATTTGACAAACATCAAAAGAATATGATCTCATGCGTGTGTCCAAACAGGTTGAAAGTGACGAGAGCGAGCTTTGTTGCACTTAGACTGTCTTTGCTTTTGGGCCTTTCTTCTTGCCTTGCCTTCTAGGAATTGAATTCTTCATCCCCAAGAAAAAGAGCAACGCGCCGAACAGGGCCAAGTTCTGCACCAAGCCACAAACGAAAGGTATAATTCATTCAGCAAGTTCAATTTTGTAATCTAAAAGACTGGATAAAGAAAAGCTCAAAAGGCATGCCTGAGTGAACTTAACGAAGAGCTGAACAAACTCTGGTTTCTCGATGTCATAGTTGTAGAAATCGTACACTACTGGTGTTATGAATGTCAAATAGACCAGCTGCATAAAGAAAAAGCACCACCTTCGTCATTCCAGATAAGAGATGTGAAATCAGACATTGTAAAGACTAATTAAGAAAAACACATCATCCTCTATCAAAAATCCTGTCATAATAACAGTTAACAATTGTCAGAAGTTTTCATAAACTAGGTTACACCAAAAGCGCCACATCTGTTGGCACTTTCTAATCACCCATCAAAGGCAATTGTGTTCTCGTCATCATGGAAACCACCTATAAAAATATGTGCTTGTGAAAGAATTGGTAGAATTAGGATAGTACCAGGAGATAAGCACCAAAGGAGCTACTGAAAATAAAAAGAAGTCCTCCGAGCCCCTTCAGAGTTATGGTAGCAGCAATAACATGCCTCATCTGGAAAATATATGAAGGAGAACAATCTTTTAACAACAACTAGTAATCAAAATACATTTGAAGGGAAAAAACCTCAGCAAAGCATATATTGGCACACTCACCTCAATTTCTGGGACATTGACACCCATATGAGCGGTAACATGATTGATGAAGAGGTTATATTTGGGCCTAAGGGCTTTGGCTGCAGGGCCACCATCAACTCCAAAATCATTAAACCTGGGAGATAGGCATCATTATTTAACTAGGCATATAAGCATCCAAACTCAACCAACTTCCTCATGCCTAAAAAGTATAAACAAAAGGGGCAAACCAAAGAGTAAAATAAAATAGCGACTAATGCATTTCCATTTCCAGGCATCACAGACATCAATCATCTTCTTCTTTGAACAGCACTAAATAAAATGGTGGATCATAAATTAACACAAAGATCACCATGCAATTCCATCTTTCATTTTTAGTAATATTCCGTTTTCCATGTAAAAAAGGATCAATTTGAAGTCCTCTTCAACTTCAGTAGTCATTGTATTAATTGATGAATGGTTAATGCACATAATTGAGATACCTACATTATAAGTAACAAAACAGAAACAAATCATATACATAACTTAACCAACATTTATCAGATAGCATTGTACTCATCACCAAAAAGAACAGAGAAAAAAATTATAGTCCTGATTGGACTAACAATCTAATGAGAATATATATATATATATATATATATATGCACCATTCTTGACATAAATATATCAGAACATAAAGAACTCATGCAACTTCATCTATTCCCGTCATAATGAAGCAATTGATTCTAAATTTCCAATTGTTTTGCTAAAAATATGGAAAGAAATCAGATGCATAAGTGTTCTATTTAAGTGCCACCCATGAATAACCTACTCCGATGACTCATTAATGGTAGGAGAAAGAACCAAGTTTCAGCCCTACAAACTTGTTATTAAAGAGCATTAACTAAATTATGTGAGAACCTGGAAACTCTTAATCAATGACAAATAACATAAAAAAAAAAAAAACACATCTTTCCAATATCTAGCAAGTAAAACCGCGGATCTCATCTTCCAAAATCCACTAAAGATCAAAACTGAAGCCGGATCTAATTAACAATTTGAATCACCGAGATCAAACCATAGATCACACACAAAACTAAGAAAATAAAAGAACAATGCAGCTAAAACACCTAAACCACGCCATAAGACGACCAGATCCACAAACACAATCCTCACAAGAGCCTAAAAACCAAGAAGTAAGAGAACCACAATCAAACACCACACTGATCCAACAAAAAACAGATAAAAAAACTTCAAATCATAGGTTAAAACAAGAACTCCAAACTCTAAAAACCAAAACAACTCTACAAAAACCCTAAAAATCTTTAAAAATAAATAAGTAAAAAAAAAACAAGAAAGAAGAACAGATCTAGAAAGCTCACTCCTGGTAAGCAGAGAGGATGAAGACGGAGGCAAAGAGAACTCTCCCCGCGAACGAGACGAAGCCCATGATGATGCTCGCCGAGAAAGAGAGAGAGAGATCTCGAATCGGCCGGCGATGAGATCGAAATTTGGGGCTTTGCTTGAAGACTGGGGTGAAGAAAGAGAGCTTCTTCGCTATTTAAAGCACGGGAAACGGAGAGCGGCAGCCTTTCGGACCCAACGCGTTAATAAAGGCCCCCGGTTTTGGTTGTTAATTACTTTAATGCCACTCCGTGGGAAATAACACGGAAGAGGAGCGTGCCAGTACCAAAAATGGGCCGACATCTGCTTTAAAAATCGTGTTGGGATCTCAGCCGTTGGATTCTGAGAAAGCATGATTATATATATAATGGAAAGCTTGTGATATACTTACTATCAAAAAATTGAAGAAAACTTTTTTTTTTTTGGGACAATGTGATTGTTTTAATTTTATCAATTAAATTTTATGATAATTTTCACGCCCATTTAGATTGGACAAAATATAAAATCATCAAAAATATAATTTTTATTTTATTAAATAAACATATATATATATATATAACCACTATTCTAAAAGTTTTATTTTATGTGATGATCATTATTTTAGAAAAATATATGGTAAATTACTAAACTTCTATTAACTTGAAGAAGAAGATATTACTTTTTCCGGTATTATTTACTTGTCTTATTTAAGAAGTTTTATTTGATTTTTTTATATATCTATTAAAAAATCTATAAAATATTAAATAGTTTTTTCTCAATTTTACTTTTTATTTTTAATACTATATTACTACATTTGTCAATATTTTTTTTGGAAAATCAAAACATTATATTGACAGAGAATAAAAAATACAATTCAATTTTTTAAAAATTTAAAGAAATCATGATGGATATTAAATGGGGTAATTTTAAAAAATTGATACAATTTTTTTATAAATTTTAAGACAATAACAAATTTTATCCAATGTTCTTAACCAGTATGAATGTTAAAATGAACAAATAATAAAGACTGGAGGGAGTAATTTGCAATAATGATTATTTATAAGAATTTCATCCTAACAAAATAAAAGAATTTCCATGGAAGAGAAAAGCAATCAATCCAGCATTTTGGATAACAAACTGGGAAAGAGTGGAAAATAATGTAAATTGATTATCAATGAAACAATAGCAGGTGAGTCCAGCATTTTGGTAGTAATATCAACCAGAATGTCTGGTAAAGCGTCATGAATCTTTATGTACAAAAAAATAATGTTCCCTTTCTTTCCACCAAGCGTTAAACCATGCAGTGCACTAACCAGCCCATAACTTAAAGCCCCAATTTTTCCCAGACATAAACAATACTTCCACCAGTGGCTGCAAACTAGACATATATATACAGGTTTTCTTTTTCTTTTTCTTTGTTGTTTCTCTCTTGTTTTTGCTATACTGGATCAATGCTCCTAGGTAGTATTCGTACAGGAAGGGTTTTTAATGGCGGACCGTAAGAATCCACATATGGACGATGAAATCCTTCGGTTTTATCAGAGTCCTCCATGTAGTATGTCTTGGATAAACTCTTTGGATCTGCACTGCCACCATCACCACTGCCATCATGTTGTGATTCATCTACACTTTTGTTTGACAAATCATCGCTATGGTGACTGAAATTATGGTGGCCGATGAAGGGGGCCGGCTCAAGAAAACTACCTGGGGGACCCAATGAGTGTGGCTCGTCTGGACCGGTCCGTGCCCACCAAGGTCTCTGAAAGTCATGCTGCCGGGGGTTCTGGTGATTGAGAATGCTGTCTCTCAAAAATGGACTAGGCATAGAAGCTTCCAAGTGACTCTGTGACGGATTCTGGTGGTGAAGAATGCTGTTTGTTAAAAATGGACTGGATGTAGAGGCCCCAGAATGACTTTGCATTCTATCTGAGAAGAGCAGGCCCCAGTTGTCTTCAGGATCTATCTGGAGATGGTTGTCCGGTTGCCACGGATCATCATGTTGCCTAAGACCGATTCCACTAGACAGAGGAATGTCATTTAAATTCTGCACCGTCTCAGATGGAGGAGACACATAATACCAATCTAGTAGATAGGGATGAGTCCTCTGATCCACATTTATCATCCATAAAGTACCCAAATTGTAGCCAGTTTGATGAACACCATCCTGTACAGGTCTGTAGGCAAGTTCACCATGGCCACCAAGAACTGGAGTGAATTGATTAGCTTGGTTCACTGAATAATCCTGATAGGTCATACGGTGCATTTGCTTCTCCCTAAAACTGCGAAGAGTAGATAGGAATTGCTGGCCCTGAGAATTAGGCTCCCATGATGGATAGGCACTGTGAAAGCTGTATAAACAAACATAACTTATTTATTTAGTTTACGAGAACAAAGCAGAAGTGAATATTTCTATCCTATAGACGATAAAACTCTGCAAACTTAGTCACAGGAAAAGCATATATGAATGCCTAGAACTCGCAAGAAGAATGGCAAATACTACTAGGATATAAACCACTTTATTTTCTAGTCATCATCACTGGCATATCAAAATATCACTACTTTTCTCTCTTAATTAAATATTTACAATCAAGACCAGTTGCGGTTGCATGAGAAAAGAAAAGAGAATTAGTTAGAGGTTAAGATATCAAAATTCCAATACCTAAAAGGTTTTAATATATAACTTTAAGTTTGTTCTTAGAGTATAACCTTCTTAAACTAATGGATGTCTCCAGAAAAGACTACACAACTGAATCAACAAATTGAAAAAGAGGTAGGATTATCATTTCTAAGCACTACCATAAAATTGCGGAACTTCCACATCATAATTTTCTTAAGGATGTAATACATATATACATATATACATATATATATATGGGTTATGAACATAAATTCATTAAATTATTCAAACTGTTTAATAAGTAGAAACAAGGTCAGCAATAAAAAAGAGGTTTAATGATCTGGGTGACAAAGGAACTATCTTCTCTCTTTATTCACGGAGGCCTGAAGCAAAAGAAAAGCTAGATATTGCCTCCAGCATATGATTGTCAGCATAACCTAGATTTTCTATTGTCAAGAGATGATACCTTAAAAAAGATTTCTCCATCTTGCCTTGGGAACTCCTTTTTTCTCTAGGAGCATCACAGGGGGAACCATATTTCCTATTTCCATGACATTCAAAGTCAAATACGCTTAAGCTGCAACAACATTAGAAAGTCAGAAAGCAGCATTTAATAAAAACAAACCAAAAAGGAAAACAATGAGCTTTTCCATATTCTTTCCATAAAGAAAATTGAATAACCTGCAAACATGACCGACACCTTCAATATCCACAGTGAAATCCGAGATGAAACGTAAAATATCATCGACATGCTGTAGTAGAAGATAGAAATCGTTTGAGATGAAATCAAAGCACAACTGAGATGAAGTTCGCTAAAGACAAGTATTGAGTATTACCTTTGGTAAAACAAATATGAGCAAGTATGGAGTGACAAAGATAGAGGCCATTTCTTCCAGTAGCAACATCCCAGTGTACTGTCAATATGAAAATTATCAAGACTACCAAGTCCATTAAAAACTTACAAGTAAACATTGACAATATATAGAAGAATTCCAATTACAGATTTCAGATTAACAAGATTGAAGAACAAGTTCAGGTCAGCATATGATAACAGTCTATCATCGCTATACACATAAAAAAGAAATGAAAATTTATGTTTTGCAGAAGGCTATGGATCTTGCTTAGCTGATGGTAAAAAGTTGATTTAAAAAAGAAAGTTACTAATCTGCCACTGGATATCTTCGTTTCCCAATAAACCAAAGACTAGTGTGCAAGATGACAATAAAAGTTTAAATTCGAGATCAAGTAATTTACAAAATTGTGTTTATAGTTGATATACGAAAAGGAATCCATATAAAGATAGTTCCAAATTTTGGCATCAGTCCAAATTTCTAGTTTTCTACTCCCTACCAGATGCAGTAAAATTTACCTGAAATAAATTTTCAAATTCTTTCCGAACCAAATCACTATTTGCTTTACCACGCCATCTCTTTGGCATATAATGTGTATGCTGAACAACAAGAGACATTGCTCCTTCTTGATCAAGGACCTGTAGCTCATCAGACACCAGGGCTCTGCTAATAGCAGTCACTGTTCCAAAGACTGCGGCATACCAAAATAAGTTGCGGCCATAAATCTGCAGACATGATTAATGCATGAGATGGCAAAAATACATTAAAAACCAGGAGAAATATTATACGCCATTTATAAAAGAGGTCTTACATGACCCTCTAGCAGTGATTCATCCAAGATAGCAATGATGATCAAAATTGCAGCAAAGCCCCCAGAGACAAAGGAAATAAATTTGGCAATGATTGTCACAAGGGGTGAGGGAAATTGCTTCAGATAATTGGAAGCATGCACAACACTATTGTTCATTCGATGTTTGAATAAATGGTCAACCTGAAATAGAAGTATAAAAATAGTGAAAATGTGAAATAAATCACTTGCAATTTAGCCTAGTAAATATAATTTGAGTAAAAAACTTGGAAAACAGACAGAACACTATCGATTATCGACCATCAACCACACAATTATAATAGCATATGCAGGTTGTTGTAGGGTTGAGACTAAAGTTTGGCAATAATGACACCTTGTTAAGATAAAAAAATAGGCACCCATCATATGGGTTTTACACAACAATGACTTCTGTCAAAAGAGCAAAGTATGCACTCTAGCTCCTTGAAGAAAGCAGTTCACCTTAAATGGCATGAGACAACAAAGTGATACCAGATGAATAGTTATTGCCCCGAAACTAAGATTGGGACAAAAGCATACACTCATGAACAACAATTTCTTCCCAGGTATAACAACAAATCCCATAAGTAAAATGCCAAAAACAAAAGTCTAATCTTTCAAACCTATTCAAAGCAAAAATTAATTGACTAACGATCATGAATTTCCATTTACAACATAAATGACTTGGAAGTTAAAATGTTAGAACCATCCTAAATATATTAGTCCCTAAAAAAATCCAATTGAATATTGCCATGCATGCTTAAATACCTCATTGAACTCCCTGAAGATCCACTTGGCTAAATTAGACCATCTTCGAGATGAAGCTGTACTAGGATGGTGATAAAATTGCTCCGCATGTCTAAGAAACAGATATACAAGCATAAAGATAACAAGGCACGGAGAGAGAATAAAAATGACAACCCCAATCACCATTAGCCTCTTCCTCAATAATGATGGATTTGCAAGGTAGTCCCTTCGGATGCAAAATTTACTGCAGAAAGAATAGCAACTCGAATCAGCTTAGGATGAAGATAACTTACAAAAATTCATCATGTTTCCTTGGAAACTTAATATACACCAAAATTTAGAATGTACTTTAAAACAGTCAAAATATATAAAGCAGCAAATAACAAGCAAATAATAAATAATAAATAAAAAGCCATAACCTTAAGGGAATGCTTCAAAATTAAAATATCGACATATAGTGACTCAGTGATAATTCAAAAGAAGATTAATACAATTTAAAAAAAAAAAAAAACTACCAATTGAACAAGCATGCCTGGAATTTTTAAAAGGTCAATCCATATTCATCTGAGCCACTTGAAGTTAAATAAACTGTTCTATCATCCCTACTACAGATTATCCACAATGCAATTGAAATAATAACAATGTTTTCTAGACAGATAAGGAGTGAAAGCACAAATCTTAATTTCAGGTGTGAGTTGAGTGAAGAAATTGACACGGCATTTTGCCAGAGGTGGAATGCATGTAGATATGATGCGGTGACAAGCAAATATGTGCCTACCTGTCAAACATACTTTGAAATATGCACCAATTCAAGACCCATTCAAAAGCCTTTGTCAGAATAAGACGATTTTGCCTTCCATTTGATCGAGAATTGACAGTAGGACCAGCTCCAGGGACCCACCAAGGAATTGAAAAGGCAAGAACACCTTTGTTGAGCATCCCTATCAAGTAATTCTCTTTGCGCATTATTCTCATCATCACATCATGAGCAGAAAGATCTTTGACCACACAGATTTTTTGTGATTCTTGTAGTCGAACAACTTTGTCTAAAATCTCTTGCCAAGAAGTTGTCTGGATCTCCAGATCTGTAACTTTGAGACTGGGAAAAGAAGGGAAAATATATATATATAAAAAAAAGGTCTTCATAACATAAGAACCAACTAATAAAAAGGATATAAGTTGCATTCTTACCTATTGTAATAAAACTTACGGATTTTAACCATATATTGGAATTGCACAATGAACTGCAAGAAGTTGAGTACCCCATGGAAAGTCAATAAGGCCATAGACCCGATAATAATTCCTTTTGTAATTGTGAAAGGAGCAAGAGGGTGCTGATTAAAGGCTTCCTTTGCCAGATCACAAGTCCTGTTCCCTGACTCAAATGCATCAATCCCACATTTTGCATTCCAGAGATAATTCCAGTTAATAACAAGGAAGCAAAATCCAATAAAACATGTTACGAAAATCACAGTCAGAATTTCAAATATCCACTTGATGATGATGCACCGGAGACCTTTCTCGCGATGATAACTATAAAGCCTCTCAAAGAACAGATCCAAATCAGCTATCGATTCTACCTCTAGCCCATCACCATTAAGAAGTCCTGATGGGCTTTCATTGCCAGATTGGGGTAATCTCTGGTAATCTGACAGTTCTATCTCTGGTGGCACATCCTTAAGCAAGTGTGTATTCAAAGATGATCCACTTGGCCATTGCCATCTGAATCTGCTGGGAGCAGTCCCATCCCTTCTAATACCGGACATCATTTAGAAAAGATCAAGCCAAGAAATTGTTGTTTATCCATACTACATAATGATCATCTGAATGCTGCACAAGAGGTGAGAGGTTCAAGAAACACATCCACAGAATTACATCTTAAAAGACCTACAGCATAACAAAAGAAAGAAAATCATATAGTGAATAGTGATGAATACTATTTAATTTGAAAAAAAAAAGCAGCAACATAAATGGCGCAATTTAAGATTTTAGAAACATGGTGGAAGCATAGTCTCTTTGACATTTTAAAATAAGGGAAAAGTTCAGTAGTGAAATCAGAAGAAGAGACAGATAAAACACTTAGAAATACAATGCAAAGATCAATGCATCCCTGGAAACAAGTATCAAGCCCACTTGCTGTCTATTTAGTTAACCAAAATTAGTAGGTAAGGAATAATGCTGAATAGGGGTTTGTACATGAATACAATTTACACAAGTCTTATAAAAGCGATACACTTTCTACTCTATTATTTAATGAATCCATCTAACTTAATAAGTCATCATGAAATGCACCATAAAAAATGATAGGAAAGAGAACCAACTCAATCACACCAGTCATCCTATGGTTAACAGAATCATGAATTGGAGTTTTCCGCCGGTCAACTGAACAAGTACGGCCCAAAAACAAATACCAAACAAAATCGATGTCTTATCTTCCACTGGTCGAGAGCGAATCTACGTTTTGTCGTGTCTTCTGCACAATGCAGACCAAGTCGTGGGACTTTTCTAACTTACCAGGGTATGCTTAACTCCATAATTTCACATGGCATGTAAACTCACTATTGATCTTTTGAGTGAGTGGTAGTCTATCGACACTAACTCAAATAAGGAAAAATCTAAATTCTATCTGTTGTCGAAAACAACACAGGTAATAAGAGTAGTGCCAATCGATTGCCAAAAAATAATTGTCGCCTTTCAAATAGAAACACAGGCAGCTAAATGAAAGAAATAATCTAAAATTCTATCTGTTGTCGAAAACAACACAGGCAATAAGAGTAGTGCCAATGGATTGCCAAAAAAAAAAGTAATTGTAGCCTTTCAGGTAGAAAGACAGGCAACTAAATGAAATCAATCCACCAATGCAATATATCATCCTCTATTAATTTCCTCCCCCATGGAGTAGCGCATTCAACACTACACCATCCACATAAACTCATCCGGGTTACCAAACCCTAAACACAGAGTAATCAAAGCACAAAAACTAACAACACAACTTCCCTAATCAACCCCCGCAATCAGTCACACCGCCAAAAAAGAACCTCCACTCCTCACAAATCATCATCAACCACTCCGATTCACAATTCCATCAATCAAACATAATCAAGAAACCAACAATCAAGCCAAGCATCCAAAATCACAAACAAAAAGCATAGAAAAACAATCCCATCAAAAACCTACCAAACAAAGGGGAAAAAACAAAGAAAAACAAGAATAAAGAATTACCAGCAGTCCATGGTGTGATCGGAGAGAAGCCAACGATCAAAGGGTGGTCAGAGCTTACGAAATTGAAGGAAGAGAAAATAGCTAGGGTTTGCGAATTTGGGGGCAAAGAGAAGCGAAAAGGAGGAGGATTGAGAGAAAGATAGAAGGACAAAGGGGTTGCGTGGGAAGAGAGAAACCGAGAGAAAAAGGATTTCTTGGGGCTAATGACTATTTATCTCCTACGGTTCCGGGCTTAGGGCTGCGCCGCTAACACTAAACTGTTATTTTGCTTATATTCGAGGGTGTTTTTGCATATATATATATATATATTTATTTATTTTTATTATTTGATAAAAGGGGAATTTTATTATTTGATAAAGGAGTATATCTAATTATATTTGTTATTTGCTCTTCTCTTTCCTCCACCTTTTTAATTTTTATGTACTCTATTCTCCTCATCCTTGTTGAGGATAGCAGTTTTCTTCTTTGTTTCTTTGTTTGTTGTCTTATCTTTTGTAGTTTGTTTTTTCTTGTTCGTTTTTTTTTAATGAATTTGTGGTTTATCTATTTTTTTTCAAAAAAAAAAATTATATTTGTTATATTATTATTAAAAAAATTACTAATTTGTAACCAATTCAATTGAAACTAAAATCCAAATATATGTAGGAATAGTACAAACGATTTTCAATTTGAGTAAGGTTAGGAGAGAAAAAATAATTTTTTATTTTTGAAAATAAGAAAAATAGAATGTTTGTCTTTTTAATTAATTTTGTTTTTTTTATAAATATGTGGACAAGCCACGACCTCTCAATTTTTTAAGTTAATTATTTTTTATTTAAAATAAAAAAGTAAAATACCAACTCTGTTATTGTTATTGTTATTGTAGGAGTAGTTGTATATATACATATACTCGGGAAATTAGAAAATTAGTGAAATTTTGATTATTTTTTTATGAAATAGGTAAATTGCTAAAGCACTTATTTTTTGAGGTTTTTTAAAAATATTTAAGCTTTCAACTATGCTTATTATTACTGTTTGCAGATATGGTTTGTATATATATATATTAATATTGACTGTATTTATGAATGCCCCTTAATTAGTTTTCCTGTTTGGATTTTTTTTTGCAAATAAATGTTATTGTTATTACAATGCTTGTTAATTTTGTTTCTTCTTAATTATTTAATGGTGAGAAGGTAGGGATTGACATTACATTTTATGTTTATGAACATGGGAATTTCCTAGAGCATGGATAACAGAAATTTACTGTGGTGACACTGAGGCTGGTCACCAGATTCACCACCATGCTAAAAAAATTTATTAATATAAAATGTCACGTTATGGAAGGTTGTGTCATGAGATAATATTCCTGATCATAATTAAGGAAAAACAGAGAAGAGGTTGGAGTTAATCATGGGTTGGTTTGTTTGTTGTGAGTTCATGGCAATCACTATAATAATCATTATATTTATATACATGAACCATGATGACTAGTTGTGAAAGGAAGTTGTGAAGGGAATTTAATGAGTTCATAAAGAGGTTGTGATGGCCATGGACAATTAGAAATACTCCACCAATTTAATTTAAACTTGAGAATTATTCTCTTTGTTTTCGTACCAACCAAACTTAAAAATTTTTTTAACTAATAACTTTTAACTTTTGATTTATTGATACTGGGTGCACATTTATATATAATGTTTGTATCTTATAAAAAAAATGATTTAAATCTCAATTTCATACTGAGTCAAAACATATATTTATTAAGGTAATAATAAAAAATAAGTGATAAACAAAAAAAGTATTGTATGACCTTTGAAGTTCAATTTTAAGTTTTTTAATGAAATAATCACCTATGCAAAGAGGTAGATATCAATATGTTAAGAATATGTTAAGAATATGTTAAGAAAGTGATTGGTCTTGTCTATAACGCAGAAAGAAAAAATATTCTTTCTGTTTCTCAAATTAAATGAAGTAATAGAAACAAATGAACCAACTTTAATTAGAAGCAAAAGACTAAGAACATTCAACAAGTAAAATATTTAAGTTTACTAATGAAGGAAGCTAACCATCTGCCATTTGTCTTCACTTTTATTGTTATTACGTCTATGGTGGAAATTTCAATAATAAAAGACACAATTCATGACAATTTCTGCATGATGTGTGAAATAAAATAATAAGAGTTATGCTAACCTAGCTTGCTCTTTCAGGTCAAACTCAATCCAAAAAAACACCATAGAGAACTCAGTCAATTCAATGATAAAATACTAAAAAAAAACTTTTTTTTTATTTAATATACTTTTTTTTTTATGTATTCATAAAATTTAGATTTTGACTCATACTTAATATATCATTCTTTTTCCATATTTGAAGAGCGAGTATGTTAATTAATCTTATTCCCTTCTTTATTTTAAGACCAAGAGTTCAAATTAATGCTACTGTGATTTATCCATAATTTTAAAAAATATATATATTTGGATTAAAAAAAAAATTATTGCGATCAATCACTCATAACATAAAAGAAATTTTATTATTATTAAAAAAAACATAGACATGAAACTAGGACTTCAACCTTCCACCATTAAATACCAATTGCCCCAAATACTATCCTGTCACAAAGGTGGAAAGTTTTATTATTCTTGGAAAGAAATCAAACATAAAACAAATAAAATCATTCAGCATCATCAAGGAATGAGAAACTTAAGACCAGAAGTAAAACAAGCCTGAAATGCATCAATCTCATGCTTAGGAAAAGCCAAACCAAACTCAAGGCCACCTTCTTCTTTCCCACTCTCAGCAATGGACATAGCTCCAGTTTCTTTAATGGTGGTCACCTCCACTTTCACAGGTTTTCCCCATCCAAAATCAACTTCATAAACCCTAAACCTTGGAGAACCAGCAATGGACAATGGCCTCTTATCAACCAACTCAATAAACATTCTTGGCAACAACTCCACATTTTTAAGCACACCAACTTCTCTAACCCAATATTCAATGGCTTTACCAAGTGATTCAATAGTTTTCAAAACTCCATCAATATTATCATCACCAACAACATCACTCACCTTCACTTCTGCCAAGCAGAAGCCGAGGCAGTTGCCGAAGTACCCGGCAGGGATGGACGGAGTTAAACGAGGTCTAGCATCGACAGAAAACCCCAAATGAGCCTTTCTCTCCTCCGGCCAACTTCTAGACCGGATCAAACAAGTCCAAATATAAGCACATGCAACTACAAACCTAGTACAATGGAATGGAACAACTGCTTTGCCATCTTTCTCATATCTAGCCATGATCATGCTTTTCAGTTTCTCAATATATACACCCTTCAGAGTGAACGTAGAGAAAAACACATCATCTGGAGATTGAGGATTGGAAGAGTATTCATCAGGTGAACCAGTGAATGATCTGATAAGTTTTAGATTCAATTCATGCAAGTTGTTTGGATCAACAACCATGCTTCTGACAAACAGTGGAGGAGTAGCAAGGACTGTGAAGGAAGAACTGGAAAAACAAGTAGAAGCCCAAGAGTGGATGAAGTTCATGGTGCTGGTGCCATCGCCGGTGACGTGGTTGATGGAAATGGCTAAACAGATACCTTGGTTAGGGAATATGTTCACTTGAATGGCCATCAGAGGAGTGCTAGTAGGGGATGTTGCACCATTGGAGATGGTTAAGCTTGGAATCAGTGGCCGGAGATTGGCGAAGCTTCTTGGTTGGTCACCGGAAAGTTCATGGAAGTTGGCTTGAGTCTCTGTTAGGATTAGGGAGATTGAATCACCATCAGAGTAGTTTATCTCGTAGTGATCATCAGGTGATGAAGATGAAGGTCTTAGATGGCCGGCCAAAGGGAAGAAGTGTTGGAGAGTGAGGGAGAGAGAGGATTTGAAGATGGGGAGATGGTCGGAGATGAAGTGGGAGGTGGAGAAAGGGAATTTGAAGAAGAAGAGACGTTCAACGGTGCTGTTGAGAAGCCAGAAAATGTCAAAGAAAGTGAGAGGGATGGAGGTGTCAGGGACTGAGCCCTTGGGAGGGGAAACCCTAAAGTGCTCTAGGGTTTTGAGTGAATGCAGTGATGGTGGTGTTGGTGATGAGGTTGTTTCCATTGATGAAGGGAAAGAAGCTTTGAGAGTTCTTTGCTTGTTTCTATGGAGGAGAAGAGGATTAGGATGAGGAGGTGGTGATGAAAGCACTAGTTATTATTTGATTTCCTTTTTTATATTTTTTCTTCATTATTTTAGATGCATGGCTCATATATTAACTTTGGTCTTTGTCTATGATTGATGTGTTTTTGTATAAATTTATACATTCTTCTCAATGTGCATCACATCCAAATTATGCCGCAGAAGGAGATGCTCCCAATATGGTAAATCAAAAAATATATTTCTCTTTTTCCACAAATTTGCTTCTTGTGATTCATCTTCTTCCTTGTCCATGACACTATCTTCTTGAAAATTGGATTCTTGCCTCTGTCTTTTCTTTGAGCTACTAGAAGCCTTTGATTTTCTTAGCCTTTGTTTTATACGTTTCCCATAGCTATATTGCACATCATTTAACATCAACAAGATGTCTGACCCACTTGTAGATAAAGGAGCCTCATGTAGCTCTAAGGTACCATCAAATAGATGTTTTTGGAGCCTATATGGATGATCTTTTGCTAACCACCGCCGATGTCCCATATAACAAAACTTTTGTCCATTGGATAGCCATCTCGACGCTGTTTCTGCAGCACAACAAGGGCAAGCATACTTTCCCTTCGTGCTCCAACCAGATAAAATTGCATAAGCGGGGAAATCATTTATTGTCCACATTAGAGCAGCTCGCAAATTGAAGTTCTGTTTCCTTGATGCATCATATGTCTGAACACCAACCCATAGTTGCTTCAGCTCCTTGATTAGAGGTTGCAAGTAGATGTCAATGTCATTTCCGGGACCATTAACTCCAGGGATAATCATGGATAAGAGGAAAGAAGATTGCTTCATCCCTTTCCACGGTGGCAAATTATAAGGGATCAACACCACCGGCCATGTACTATAAGAAGTACTCAGTAACTTGAATGGATTAAAACCATCAGAGGAAAGTCCGAGCCTAATATTTCGAGGATCAGAAGCAGAGTCTGGATATCTCGTGTCAAACGTTTTCCATGCTTCAGCGTCAACAGGATGCCTCAAACACCCATCTTCTGTACGACCATCAACATGCCAAGTCATATCCCCAGAAGTCCTCGACGACATGAATATTCTTTGTAATCTTGGGATGATGAAAAAATAACGCAAAACCTTCGCTGGTCTTTTGTGGACCATTTCATCATCATCATTGGAAGAATGGTTAGAATCAGTGGACAACCATCGAGAAGTGCCGCAAATAAGACAAGCTTGTTGATTTTCTTTATCACTCAAATAGAGCATACAATCCTAAGTCTTTGATGACCTTCTTAGATTCACGACTATTTGTATGAATGGCAGCGGCTGGGAAATATTCTTTCAAAAACTCAATTAGGTAATCGAGCGATTTTCCAGTCATCCCACACATGCATTTTAGGTGGAAGAGACGAATGCAAAAATACAACCTGGAATGCTTCGATCCATCATAAAGTTTCTCATTCATATCTTCAAGTAACTTGTAGAACTTTGCTGCTTCCGTAGGAGGTTCTTCCTCACCTGTCCCATCCTGGACTTCGGCTTCATCATTGACAACATCTCCAATATTAGGTTCAATGCCCCCATGAACATCATGACGGATGTTAAAAGCATCACGTAACAATTCTCCCATGGCACCATGGCTACTATGAAAGGTTGAAGTAGGTTGAGTGGTGCTTGGAGGCATTGTGATTATGTTATCCAAATTAGATGTTGAAGAAGGAACAAGCTCCCCATGGAAGAACCAACAAGTGTAACCCCGTAGGATTCCATCACACATTAAATGTTCTTCCACTACTTCTCGCGTGTGCCAATGAACATTCGCACACTTTACACAAGGACAAACAATCATGTTGTCTTCACTTGACTTATCAAATGCGAAATCAAGAAATGACTCCACTCCTTTTGCATACTCGTTAGACAATCTTGACTTATGCATCCAACTCTTATCCATCATCTGCTTTACCATCAATGAAGTTAATATAGTGCTTACAATTGTAATGTGCAAAACCAATCAAGTGTCTTATCTTGAGAAATTATAGCCATCAAACCATGATGCCATCACAATCATATGAAATATTTCACAAGTATTTGATCTTATATATTTTTCATACCTCCAATTGTTCATGTGCAAAATGAGATATGTATATAAGCTTGCATCAATGAATCTAATCAATGAGCTCAGGTGTTTCTCATTGATATAAGTTGGTAACTTATAATGTGTTTCATATGTTTATTAATGGAGACCATTTAATAATCATGGTGATGATTATGTTTAAAGTTCCTCTTACTAGCTAGCGTAAAGAAAAAAATGCTTTTCTTTGTTTATTCTTTTGAGGTAACCTTTCATTTATTTTCTACAAAGTTGTCTTCAAGGCTATAGCATCTTCATGAACAAATGAGAAAGTGACCTTATATGAAAAATCAAGGAAATTAATTATCAATTTGACTAGGTAGAAGTAAACTATATATATATATATATATATAGTTGTGAGTGCACTTGTAGTTGAAATAGAACTATATATATTATTAAATGATAAAACATATGCATTCTTATTCCATCCAAGTAATTATTTTAGTGAAAATATGTCAAACTTAATTTTTATTAGATTTCTGTTCAAAGGTATTCTGTTCTAGTTGAGTATGTCTAAGTTCAAATGAATAACGTCGAGGGTTTGTTCTCCAATTTTCTCTTCTTTGTAGTCTCTAGTTTAAACATGCATCATTTTTTAACCCGCTGGTTTGGCAGCCAATGCCAAATCTATACCCAAACTAGCTTGGGTTTCACTAATGCTGCACCTTTGTTACAAATAACAAATGTGTAAATTGCCTGTTGGAATTTTTACTAATCAAATCTTGATATGCATACTTATTCATTCTGTTACAATACCACAATTATCAACATCTCAAATAAACAATCAAATAGAAGATTGAACAGGATGCTTCATGTCATAAACCACTGGTTGTTTTCTGTTCTTCCTAAGCTTTCTCTGAATTGGCTTAAGTTTAGCTTGGTTCCAACTAAGCTCCAAATCAGATTCAATTCATATTTCCTAGTTGGAGCTCTAAACTCTGAAATGAACAAGAACAATCAATAAATCAATGCATGAGTTCTTCCATGTGTATGTGAATTTTCAATTGCTTTAAGCTGAAGATGTCCATGTAGTTCATTTAGTTTTCTTCTAACTAGATTATGTTGTGGAACTAAATATCGGTGACATTTAATAGTACTTTCATCCTTTTTTTTTGGGTGAAATGAACAAGAGTATATTGTAACAAATAATGGTCCAATTATTCCAAAATAACTCTCTTTATTGAGATCCATTATATATTTTTTCACAGGTGAATGTCACAGCAAATCACCGGATCATCTACGGCGCAGACTTGGCAGCCTTCCTCCAGACATTTGCAAAGATCATTGAGATACAATAATCATTTCATCAAACTACAATAATCTATTGGAGAAGGAATCTGTAAACCATTCAAAAACACTAAAGAGACCAAAATTTTCAACAAACCCCAGATCAAAACAAGCAAGATAAATGTCCAAATTCAACATCTCCATGCAAACATGATTTCAAGTAAGCTGAATAGAATTTCACCATCCAAATCAATCAAAAAAGAAAAAGAAAAAAACAAATATGTAGATAAAATCCTAAAAGAGGAACGACAATGAAGCAAAGGATGAGAAAAGGGTGACGGAAGTACCACCAGTGATCGATGCTCGGGAGCCACAATGAATTGGAGATGATGGTGATTGGGCACTGGAGAGGAGAGGGGAGCAGCTTCCAGGAGAGCCTCTGTGCGGCGGCTGTGGCCGAAGATGAATTGGAGATGATGGTGATTGAGCCCTAAAAAGCATGCGTTAAAGAAATCACAGCAGATTAAGATTAAAACACAAACCAAAAAGGCAAACAAATTGGCAACCTGAAGGGGAAAACTCCGTCGAAAGAAGGTAGGCTGGAGCTTCGAGAAGTTGGATCTTGGAGAAGTTGCTCAACCAGTAATTGGAGGTGTGCGACGGCGTTGAATAGCAGCGAGATCGAGGGAAAAGGTGGAGATTGGAGAAGGATTTGGGATTGAAACTAAGGAAACCCTGCGAAAGAAGGTAGGATGGAGCTTTTCTCTGATGGAGAAGAGAACCTGCGCGCAGACAAGGGCTGAATATGGGGAGAGAAATAATAAATATTACCGGCGTTTTAGCCAAAAACGCCACCAAATCAAGGCATTTACCCGGCGTTTAAAAGGAAACCCTGCGAAAAATAACAACTTCCCGGCGTTTTACAACTACAAACGCTGCTCTAACAAAAACTTTCTCGGCGTTTGTTATCAACACGCCGCAAAGTTCCACTCTTCCATACTAGAAGTTGCTTTAGTGCCGTTTTAAAATGCAAACGCCGTATATATACCGATAAAAAACCCATAATGGTGTAATATTGCCGGCGTTTTTAATACAAACGCCGGCATATAAATAGGAACTAGTCCCGGCGTTTTACTCAAACAATGCCGCTAAATTAAAACATTTCCCGGCATATTCCCGGCATTTTGGAGAAAACCCCGTTGATGTTTGGAAATTCTTCGCGCCATCCTTTTCCGATAGCGCGCTTGCACTTTGCCGGCGTTTATATCATCAACGCCGCTACAGAAAACCCAATGCTGGCGTTTTCATAGTAAAACGCCGCCAATGTCCAATTACTTAATCCAAGAAGGCGCATTCGTGGCATTTCACAGTGAAAACGCCGTAGATGTTCCGGCGTTTTAATAAAACGACCGGCATTAAAATGCCGCTAAAACAATACAATGTTGTAGTGAAAGTGTTAATGTTTTACTTAAAAGAAAAAAATAGGTTCATATCTTTATCATATTGTTGAGATTGCCTAATTATAGAATATTTCATTATATTCATATAATTAGGCCAACATACATTATATATATATATATATATATATATATATATTGTTTATATCAATGGTGCTTTAGATACACGGCAAAAAGATATATTGGTATTATTCAAAAAAAAAAAAGATATATCGGTTTGTATAATGGTCAACTCAATGCTTGATAAATTATTTGTTTTTTTTATTGAATGTTAATAGTCCATATATGTTGGATTATACATAAGGAACAAATTTGGAAAGACATGAAAAAGAAATCCTTGCATTAATCACCAAAACCATAAAAATGAAAACTTATCCCTCATCAATATTTTATCTTATAATATAAATAAAAAAAATAAAAGGAGAGACGCATTGGTTGAAAAAATTATTATATAATACTATATATAATGTGTTATATTAAAATATTAAATATATATCGCCCAATATTCATCTTTTACATAAAAATTAATTAAATTTCACAATAAAATTTCAAATTTTTTAAAATATGAACTTGATAAGATTCCAGACCTCAATATTTAATGATTCGAACCTTAATATTTGAATTGAGAGCATAATTAATTAAAATGCTAAGTTGCTAAATATTGTGTTATATAAATAGTCTGTAACTTATTATTATTATTTTTTAAAATAAAATAAATAAATTATAAATTTATTAGAGAGAAAAGGAATTACAAGGCCACAAGCAAGTCCAAAGCAAACAAGCAACAAAGACGAAAAGAACAAAAATCACATTTTACTATTTTCACTACAGCATTAAGTTTGGGATTTTCTCTGCTATTTAATTGAATTAAAAAAAAAGTCATCAAAGGTGACATTGAAATTGGAATTACATATTTTTATTTTAATAATATATTACTTTGGACCATGTCAAAATTCAATGTAAACACATGAACTCCATCACCATCCATTACATCACCAACCACCTTAAAGAAGCTGAAGACCAGCAGTAAAACAAGTCTGAAACGCATCAATCTCATGCTTAGGAAAAGCCAAACCAAACTCAATACCTCCTCCTCCTCCTCCTCCTCCTCCGCCGCCAATCTCGGCCATGGACATAGCTCCAGTTTCTTTAATGGTGGTCACCTCCACCTTCACAGGCTTCCCCCACCCAAAATCAATCTCATAAACCCCCAACTTCGGCGAGCCGGCGATCGACAACGGCCTCTCACTAGACAAAGCCATAAGCTTTCTCGGCCATTCCTCAGCTTCTCTTAAAACTCCATGTTTCATAAGCTCATCAATGGCTTTTCCAATAGCCTCAGCAGCCACATGAACTCCATCACCATCCATTACATCACCAACCTTAACTTCTGTGAAACAGCAGCCAAGATAGTTACCGAAATACGATGGCGGGATCGCCGGAGTCACCCGAGGTCTCGCATCCACGGCGAACACAAAATGAGCAGTTCTCTCACTTGGCCACTTTCTAGACCTAATCAAACACGTCCACATATAAGCACATGCAACCACAAACGTAGAACAATGGAATGGTGCTGCAAAGCCTGATCCATATTTGCTCATGATTGAGTCTTTGATCTTCTTGATATCTTCTTTGTTTAAAGAAAAGGTGGCGCAAACCAGTTCGTCGTCCGGCGAGTCAACGTTGGCTGAGAACACTTTGAGTTTGGCTTCCATGAGTCTAATGGCTTCAAGATTGACGGAGTAGAGCTTTTCGCTGTCGGAGATGATGTTGCGGTGAAGTAATGGTGGAGTGAATTTGGGAACTCCGGCGAGGTTTGTGGCAGCCCATGACTTGACGAAGTTGATGAAGCCAGTACCGTCTGAGACGACGTGCTTGATGGAGACCCCTAAGCAAAGGCCACCATGGTTGGGGAAACCAGTGAGTTGCAAGGCCATCAAAGAAGTGGATTCTTTGGTTAAGCTTGGGATTAATGGATGGAGTTTCTTGAAGTCTTTGGGTTGGTGGCCGGAGAGTTCTTGGAAGTCTCCGGTTGACTCGGAGAGTATAAGAGAGACTGAGTCGCCGTCGGTGTAGTGAATCTCGTAGTGATCTGGAGATGAAGAGGATGGCCTGACATGGCCGCATAAGGGAAAGAAATGTTGGAGAGTGAGGGAAAGAGAGGATTTGAAGGTGGGGAGGTGGTGGGAGATGAAGTGGGAAGTGGAGAAGGATGGGAGTTTGAAGAAGAAGAGACGTTGGACGGCGCCGTAGGTGAGCCAGAGGATATCGAAGGAGTTGAGAGGGATTGAGGTGTCAGGGACTGAGCCTTTGGGAGGTGAAACCGTAGAATTCTCTAAGGTTTTGATCGGATGGAGTGGTGGTGATGAGGGTGTTTGCATGGCTGTGTTGTGATGAAAGTTGGAAATGTGTATTGGTTGTGTGAAGGAAGAAGCAGAAGAGAAAGGAACAAGAGGTTGATTTGGAGTCTTGGGCTGTTTTTCGTTCAGGAAACTGATGAGGATTTGTGTGGTGGTGCATGAATGGCAGTATGGCAGACTGGCAGTTATTAATTGTTATGGACTGTTTTTGCGGTCCGTGGAATCCATAAATATAAAAGAATTTTTTTAAAAAAAATTGATAGAATCACATGCCTAATGGCCTAGTGGTACTCGGTCCCTAAAAATTTCATGGAGATCGCGTGTTTGAGTCTTGCTCCACGCGATTTTTTATGCTTGGATGGGGTTGTTGTGGCCTAGTGGGGGACCGGACTGTGAAAGTGATGGGCAGTTACCACCATCATCAAAATTATTCATTTGGTTTTTATTTAAATTTTTATATTAAAAAAAACTCACTTTAATGCTTTTCTTAAAGTAGTAACCCAAGTTTTAGAACTTGCTTGGATGAAGTGAGGGATAAACTGATACAGTAATGAAAAGGGTGGGAGAAGAAGGGATGAATCTAAAGTAAGGATTTTTACTATTTCGTGTTTGGTTTGAAAGTAAAAAAAAAAAAAATAAAGTTATTTAGTATTATTACAAAAATATCTTTATATTTATTTTAATATAAATACAAAAAATATAGATATCTGGATTATTTTTATTTATGATTTTGCACAACTAATCCAAATTTTTGGTTTGATCTTTTGTCATTCCAACATAAAATTCATCAAAATAAAAAAAAATAAAAACACAAATGTAATAAAAAAATACTGTTCCACAGGCAATTATAATAAATAATAATAAAATAAATCGAGTAAAATAATTTCTATAAAATCATCAAAATACTTTGGTGGCTGCACTTTCATCCTTGTTTGTTTCTGTTTTGTCATTTTTTTTTCTTTTTTTAGTCTGATTGTTTCTTTGTTTGTTGTATTTTTTTTAAAATAAATGGGTGATTCATCCAATTTTTTTTTTTTTACTGACGAGTAATGTACAGGTATTAAATAGTACTTTTATATCAATTTAGTTAATTGAAAAAATAAATATTAATGATTTTGAGATCCCAATATTTATGGAGCATGGCAAAAAGTCCAAGACATCTTGGCCCTTGGTTCCCGGACAAAAAAAATACTTAGAAGTTATGGTGTCTGTTGGGTCTTGTTGGAGAGGTCCTCTGTCCGCATGGGCTGTGGCTTACAGACTTCTTTTTTTATTTAAATGATGTAAAACTTCATTTTTACCTCTTCCTTTAAAGAGCTAAAAAATAGTCGTTTAAATATATATATATATATATATATATATTTATATATAAAGCCCTGAGCTTCAATTATTTTTGGTTTTGTTGCATATATATTTTAAAAAATATATAGTTAAAAAGAGATCAAACACATGTAGTATAAAAGCATAACATCAAGCGCACCTATTAGTAATGAAACAAGAAGCATTACAACATCAAAAGGAAAAAAAGCTAAAACAAAGACCATCTTTAAAATGACATAGCATAGGTATGGGACGTCCCTCTGAAGATGTAATCTATGACAAGCTTTTTCAAGTATCACTTGTACTAAGGTTAGACAAAGGTTCTCCAGGATCACTCACATTCCATGGCCTCTGAGGACACAATTTGTTGCTTATAATTGGACTTTTAATCTATAGAAATAGAGATACTAGAAATTTCAAATAATTGAAAGTTAAGTGAGATGTTAAAGTAATAAAGTCCAACACTCACAGTGCTGTCTTAATATTTAGTTTTGGTTATCTTGTAGCTAGATTTAATTTATTTATCCTCTTTCAATTCTCTGATCACATGAAGCAAGTTGCAGAACTGCATCTTGTTGAAATGTTTGTCCTTGATATAAATAATTCACTTCCCAAGAATTTGCAACAGAGATAGCAACCCAACTAAGATCAGTAATTTTTTTTTTTAATGTAAATGATTTATACATGTTTGGTGAACACTTTCAAACAAATTAGATAGCATGAAATTTTCTTCTCAAAACACATAAAAAACTATTTAAATGAATGACTTTGCATTTTGCAATTGAGGTAGAATGTTTCTCCTCCAAAGGTTGGGTACAAGAGGCATCCATCCCTTTGAGCTTCTTTGATCTTTTACAAGTTCTCCGACTCAACTTCTCATTTCATTGATCACTTTCTTTCAACCTTGAAGGCCTCCCTCTCCTTCACCCTCCAGCACTTGCTCCTTCTTTTTTTTTGGAAAATGAGCGGGATGAACTCACTAGAGACCCCAGGGACATGCACAAGCCTCGGTGGAACAAGTGGGGATGAGGCCGAGCTCACATAGGCGCTGGAACCACTCGTACACAACCACTATTTACAACTCCCAGAAATGTACCCTCAGCCGAGAATCAAACTCTCACCACAGTGAGAGCTCTATCGGTGACCCATGTACCAATAGACCCGCAGACCGTTGGCAGCACTTGCTCCTTCTTAGCATGCAGCCCAAGTTCAAAGCAACAACCATTCCAAGAACAAGTTTGAGTATGAATTTTCTTGCCTCATAGTTTCTCTCATGTGTCTTTTCTGTTTTTTTAATGTCTAATGGATTTGTTCTTAGTATCTGCTCTCCTGTTTTATTTGTCTGCACTATTTCTCTAATTTCCTCTTTCTATACTTTGCCTATATGTATTGTTTACCTAATTTGATTTCTCTACATTTTGTCTATACCGCTTGTTTTTATTTTAATAAAATTATGATTTATTTATTATCTAAATAAAAGAAAGCATTACTAAATCCATTTTAACTACATTAAAAATTGGCTTTGATATATTTTTCAACCACTAAGAAAATAGCGTTTAAGCATCTTCATCCCCTTAATTACCATTTGAATACAAAATCTATTATCTTTTCTTCGTATGAAAAAAATTTAATAGAAATAAAATATGATAATTTATTTATTTATCTAACTTTTTAAATAAGTAAAAAAAATTTTAAAATAGTGACAAACGCCTAACTCTATGGCCATATGAAATATTTATTTTGGTGCTACTAACTACTTCAACCAAGTGGTTTTAGTAATATAAATTATTTTTAATAAATAAATTAGAAATACGCATACATATTCAATAAATATGAAATAAATTTCCGGCAAAATATAGAATCTAATGGCATTTTTGAAATGTCAACTTCACTATTATTTGGAGAAATATTATAAGAATGATTAAAAATATGATATTTTTTGAATTTTACATTCATGATTAATAATACACATAATATAGTCCGCAATATTATCTATAATATCTCATGTTTTATTTAATAAAATTTAAAATATACCTTTTAAAAGTATAAATATTATTACCAAAAATAACTGATAATACAAAAATAATTAATTTTAAATTTAGAAATCCAAATACCCCGAGTGAAAGTAATTTAAGAAAAAATATTAAATAATTTACACATAAAAATAACATTTCCAATACCTTAACATCTGATTTTTACTCTTTCATTAGTAAATATAAAATTTCCAATACCCCACATCTCATTCTTACTGTTAAAGACAAAAGTATCTTGGTAACTAGTCATTTTATAGCCCTTAAAATACATAAAAACAAAATTTATATATTATTTAAATGACAAAATAATAATAATAATAATAATAATAATAATAATAATAATAATGTCCAGATCCCACCAAATCACACTACTCTCATGCGGGCCACCAGCTCCCTTCAGTACCTGTTGGCACATGAGACATGGTCGACATGGACGTAGGAATGGGGGTGGGGTGGGGCGGGGCAGGGACAGGGCAGGGCGGGGAATGGGATCCCCGTCCCCATCCCCGCCTTCACGGGCGGGGATTCCCTGCTAGAAATTCTCAGGGAAAAATCCTCCCCATCACTCCCATGGGGATCCCCGCCACCAAAACATTAATATAAAAAAATTTTTCTATAAATAACTATAATATTTCTAATCGATTTTATACTATACTATACGCTTAAAAGATGCTTATATACTAATTGAAAATAAAAAATATAATGTATGATGAAAAAAATAAAAAAATTCTCAACCAAAAGTTTTTACAACATACACATCATATATAAAAATAAAAAAATTCACACAAAATATTTCTCCTAATAAAGTCATAATATAATGTTTGATGAAACAACAACATTAAAAGTACAAATAACATAAAGTTTAAAAACTAAATTAAAAATTACAAATCCATTAAATAAAATTCATAATGCAAAAACTAAGACAATAATTTCATGCTCCATCAATTTGTTTCTTCTTTCTCCAAGTCATTTATATTGAAAAATCCAATTCCACTACTCACTAAAGCATCTTGACATGATAACTCCTCCTTCAATAATAAACAAAATTGTAAATATATAATAAGATTATAAATAATATCAAGATTAAAGATAAAAATTTTTATAAAAAATCATATTTACCTCATCATTCTCATCCTCCTCTTCATCAAATGTAGAACAAATAGCTTGAATTGTTGACCATAAACAAGGATCTTCAAAAATAAAGAAATACATAATAATAACTAAAAATATATAAATTTAAAAGAAATACCATATATGTTTTAATGAAATATATAAATTTAAATAGTTAATAAGTTGTATGAAATAATTGTGAGTTCCATAATAATAACTAAAAATATTAATAAATAAATATTTATTGATTATATATATATATATAATATTATGTTAATGTTGAAATAATTTTTAATAAATATATTTAAAATATATAATATATTTTTTTGGGGAATCCCCGCGGGGCACGGGAACCCGTGCCCCACGGGGAGCGGGGCGGGGATCCTTGTGGGGCGGGGAGACCATTCCCCGCCCCGCCCTCATCCCCGCTAGGCGGGGAAAAAAATTTTTTTCCCCGCTCCCGCCCATGGGATGTTCGGGGAATCCCGCCCGTCGAGGCGGGGCCCCATGGGAACGGGGATTCCCCGCCCCACCCCCATTCCTACATGGACGTGGGGTTATTAACTTATTATTATTATTTTATTTTAGGATATATATAGTATTGAAAAGTATGAATAACTTATTGTTATTTTAGGATATATATAGTATTTTATTTTAGGATATATAGTATTGAAAAGTATGAATAATGTCCAGATTAACGGGATTTTTGGATGCCAAGAGTGGAGTGGTAGTTAGGGGGTATTAGATGCAATCCCTTATTTGGGTGTACATCATTGGGAGTGAGGGGGATTGTGGAGGGAGTGAGACTCACCCATGTGAGTGAGTCTCAATCACCATGCTTTTGGGTGGATTGCCCAATCCTGGATATAGAAAAGACATATATGCCCCTAAGTTATCTTATTATTATTTTCAATGTTATTACAAATATTTATTTTGATAATTAATTAGTTAAATTTTTTTGAATGTGTTACACAAATATAATTAAAAATATCTCATTATAGTTAATACCATTAATTAGCTAATTACTAGCTAATTAATAATATTAATATTTAAATATAATACTTATAACAAAATTATAGTATTATAAAATTAAATAGTTATTTTTTATAATTAATTAGTTTATTTTTTTTAATGTGTTACATGAATATAATTAAAAATATCTCATTATAGTTAATATCATTAATAACTAGCTAATTAATAATATTAATATTTAAATATAATACTTATAACAAAATTATAGTATTATTAATTTAAGTAGTTATTATTTATAATTAATTAGTTAGATTTTTTCAATATTTTAAAAATTATAATTAAAAATAATTCAGTATATTTAACATCATTAATTAATATCTAATTAATGATATTAACATCTTATCCCAAAAATTAGATTGAAATTATAGTATACTAAAATTAAATATTTATTTTTCATAATTTAAAAATATATATATTTAAAAATAACTCATTATTATATATACAATATCATTTATATGGATGAGGGTCATAATTGTCATTTTATCATATTCACTTTCTTTACTTTTCACATTCCCAATAAATTACACTCTCCAAACCTTACCAACCAAACACATTCTTTATTCTCACTCCTCCTCCATTACCACTCATGTCACTCCTAATCTACTCCTCCCCTAATCCATTTTTGGCATCCAAACACCCCGTTAATCTATTGATACTGAGTCTCGGCAATTCTTAACTCATGTATAGTGATCATAGATGATCATAGATGAGTAGATATGGTAATTTTAGATTTGTACCATATGATTTGTTTATATTCATTAATTTATTTATGAACGTTCTCTCCCAACCATTGGATTGAAATCTAATCTATTAAATGTATTACAATAAAAAGTGAGATAAACAGTAATATTTATAAATAGTGTTATACAATAAAAAAAATTTTAATCAATTTTTTTTTTTCTATAACACACCGAACCACCTTTTCACAAATTGGGTACAATATAGCTACACTGTAGATGTCATTATTTGTGTCGTTTTTGGTTCAATTTTTTTTTTCTTTCTCTACTATTCTATCTCTACTACACTGTAGACACAACGCTTATATATATATATATATATATATATATATATATATATAATTTAGTTCAATTTTAATATTTTAACTATGATCAAAATTAAAATTTACATCGACATTATATACTATTATACTTTAGAAGCAGATCGAGGTAACTTTTACTATGATAAGCGAAGTATGACGATGCAGAGAAACAAAACAAAAGGATGAATAATTAATATTCGGTAATAATTTAAGTATGCTTGATCATACATTATTGGTTTTACTAGCCAAGGTGGTGACAATTTTTTTTATTTTTATTATTTACTTATTTATTTTAATTAGCATATAGGCTGTTTAATATAACCTTCATGTCTTTCACACCATTATTAGTTAGATAATATAATTTTCATGTCTTTTCCTCCATAATTAGAATCCTATTACATTTGAAAATAAGCTAAACATTTAAATTATTATAAGATATAATAATACATAATTTCAAATAGAATTTACATTGGATTTTGCTATTTTCAGTTTTAGTAAAATTTGATGTAAAGGGAAGTAAATTTATTGGAACGCTAGCGATTTATGAAAATTAAGTGTTTTATATTTATTTGTGATTATGTCTTACTCTCTCCATTGAATTATTTTTAAAATCAATTTTTTATTTAAATTAAATAAATTATGGAAAAATTTCATTCGAAATACAGGAGGAAATCAAACTCACAAAAATAATGGCTTTAAATTTGACTCTTTTTCTCTCGAATTTGTTCATATCAAACTAATTGCATTTTCAAGTATTTTTTTCATATTTTATGATTCAAAAGAAAATATATAAAAATGAGTCATTAGGTTTAACTTTTCTTCGATGTCCAGGCTATAACTATGAAAAAAAGGAATTACATGAAAAGATATTTAGAAAAATATGAATTTACATATTGATTTCTAAACTATTGGCCAATTGAAAAACTAATTAATTTTTTTTAAGCCTCAAACAAAATATATTTGAGTGACATTTATCATGTATATATGGACATATAGGTTGTATAATATAATCTTCATGTCTTTCCCTCAATAATTTGAATCCTAATTAATTTGGAAAAAAAAAAATCTAAACAACAATAATAATAATAATAATATAAAACCAAAACCATGGGCTACCTACCAAAACCATGGGCTACCTAGAGGTAACCCATGGTTTTGGTTTTGGTTTTATATTATTATTATTATTATTATTATTATTATTATTATTATTAGATCAAACCAAACTCACTATGTAGTTCTCATGACCAAAGGACTGGGGTATTTTAAATCTGTTTAATTTTAACCAAGCTCTTTTCGGAAAATAATACTGGAAATTTTTTATTGAACAATTTGGAGTGGTGCGGAGGTGGTACAATTTAATTATGGGGTATCTAGGTGGAATCTGTTCCCTAGATATTCGGGCATGATCTCTACTTTTGGAAAGGGGTGTCCAACTGCCTGTCGGCCCTTAGAAGGTGTGTCGCTCACAGTGTTAGCTCGGGGACGGAGACACTCTTTTGGAAAGATCGATGGTTGAATGGGCGGGCGCCGATGCTTATTTGGCTGGAGGAATTCAGAGGGTCTCTAAACCCTAATAATTCTATCTGTGACCTTGAGTATCTATGTTCTGAGGAGTCTTTCGCTGAGCATGAGGATGTCGTTTCTTTTAGAAATCGATCGAAAGTGCCGGGAAAGAACTTTAGGGATAAAAAATGGTTGCGGCTTACTGGAAATGATGCATTTATGGTCAAATCATTTTATGGCTTCTTAAATGATGGTGGTTTACTTTGTCAGGTGGCGCAATTCTTTTGGCGCAACTTGTGTCCAAAGAAAATTACTATTTTCAACTGGCTCGCTTGGAATAATAAAATTCTTACGTTGACAAACCTTGAAACTAGAAGATGTAATCGGCTTCCCACCGCTACTTGTGTCATGTGTCACTCGGCAATTGAGACTGCAGATCACCTTTTTTTTTAATGCACTTTTGCTAAACAGGTGTGGGAGTACTTTGTTCGGCTTCTTCATCTCCCGGAGGTGCTAAATTCTATGCATGAAATTTGGGGAGTCTGGAGAGAGGTTGTGAGACCTAGGTGGAAGATAGTGGGGGAGCTTGTTGAAAAAGCGATTGTGTGGAGCATTTGACTAGCTAGGAATGATTGCATTTTTAATACGAATTGCATGTCTGCTTACGCTCTTATGTTAAAAGTTGATCACCTGCTTTTATCCTAGTTCTCTTCAGTGGATGCTGGAGCTAGTGAGAAGCTAGAGGAGGCCTCATCAGCTGTTCGTCGCAGCCTGGAGTTCTTAGGCCCGCGATTGGAGGAATCAGGAAGTACTTTGCCTTCTGAGGCGACGTAGGAGCAGACCTCATGTTAGCTGGTGTTGTGGCTCGGGGAGGTTAAGGAGTCTTCCTTACCGTCCTTGTTTGTTTTGGGGTTCTTTCTGGGCTGTTTGGTTTGGTTTTGTTTTGTGTTATTTTCTTCATTGTCCTCCGAGTTGGTGTTGTTTTTTGTTTCAACTTCTTGTAGTATGTTCTTTTTTGTTGTGTGTTGCCAGTGCTGTCGTCTCACACTTCTGTGTTTTGATGTGCTGGTTTCTTCTCTATTTTAATTAAAGTGGTTTATTAACTTTTTTTTTTTAAAAAAACCAAACTCACTAAAATAATGGTTTAGAGTTTGATTCTCCTGCGCTCGAACTTGTTATTCATATCCATAGTAAATGCATCTTCGAGAATTTTTTTCTCACGTTCCATGATCCAATAAAAGATATACAAACAGAAACAATAAGGTTAAATGTTTCTTTGTTGTGAAAGTAATACTTATGAAAAAGATCGATCTAGACATTAATTTCTTGACTATTGCCAAATTAAGAACTTAACTATTTTTTTAAATCACAAATTAAATATTATGTAGTTCAAATTTTGGAACTTCATCCCATATAATTAGTTTTCTATTTAATGACGTTCTTTTGGTGATTTTCTCCCGGTGGATGGAACAAACTATATATAATTTTTTTCATCCAGTTTTGTTATGTACTCTCTTTTTATTTTTATTTATTTTCCTAGCCAATAAATATTATTTATTTATTTAATATATATACATATATAAAGTGAAAATTATCATCTATGTGGAATAATAGATAAGCCACATGATGATGCATTTATGATCTATGCTGTGATTATATTTCATTAATCTAATAATTCGACACATTGGATCTGGTTTTGTATTTTAGCTAGATTTTTTTTTTCTTTTCTTTTCTTTTGAACCATGCGGATCACATTCAAGAAATAGACTGTGGCACTTTAAATAATTCTCATCCGTGAACAAATAAAAACACATCTCCAAAATTATTGGTGTTTGCATTATTCAACAAACTGCCAATATTTGTACAAGTGGGCAAAAGCATCCCATGAAACACTACTACTTTAAATAAATAAATAAATAAAAACTTTAAAGAGAGAAAATTACAAAATGATGTAAAACAACAAAGTTATTTACCCATTTTTTACACCTCACATATATAATTTTTTTAATTGTTACTCTTCAATCAAATATTGAAAAAAAAAAAAAAAATCAAACCTGTAATTTTTTATTCGATAATTAAATATTTTACTGTTTTATTTTTACATTAGTGACAAACAACAAAATTATTCAATTATTTTTCCAAAATATATTATTTTTATTATAGAAAATAAATAAATAAAATTTCATATGATAATATAAATTTATCTCCTCAAAGCTTTGTTTGTCCTTCAAATATTTTTCACCAAATTATCACTTGTGGTTGGTGCTTTCCTCATGTACTTTTTTAATATACTTCGTTGATTTATTAGTTTATTTATTTAATATATATATATATTAAAAAATTGATAAATCACTAATTAATTGCAAAATGGAACATCTAAATACAAAGAACAAAAAGAAAATAACAAAACAAGAAGAGACTAAAACAATATATATACGTATGTCAAGAATCAAGATCAATATAAGAATGTGGCCTCCCAAAAAGCCACACCTTGGGTATTCCATAAATATATAAAAATGACATTAAAAAAACAGAAGTGAATAATAAAACATATTATTCATTTATTTAACCCACTGTGCCACCTCCAAGCAAACAACATACATATCCATTAGGCATTACATCAACACATACTAAATTCTTCAAAAACAGAAATTAATAACAACAGCAACAATAAACAAACCCCAAACATTTATTACACACATAAACAAAGCATTGAAATTATTATAAACCGAATTAAAATTTTTAAAAAAAAAAGAAAAAAAAAAAGAAGAAAATCATCAAACCATCAAAGCCTTAAGAGCATCATTAAAACAAACCTCAAAAGCATCAATTTGCTCCTTCGGAAAAGAGACTCCAAACTCAAGTCCACCACCACCTTCGCCGTCCTCAGCCATGGCCATCGTCTCAACTCCTTTAATGGTGGTCACCTCCACCTTCACCGGTTTCCCCCACCCAAAGTCCACATCATAAACCCTAAACCTCGTCGATCCGGCGATCCACATCCCCTGGTTCGCCACCACCTCACCGAGCGTCTGCGGCATCGTCTCACCACCATTAAAAACCCCATCTTTAAGCTCATCAATGGCTTTGCCAATCGCCGCCGCAGCAGCTCCAACTCCGGTGACCTCATCGACAATGTCACCAACCTTAGCTTTCGTCGTCTTGAAAGCGAGGCAGCCGCCGAAGAACCCCGCCGGAAGTGGAGGCGAGAGGCGTGGCCGGGCATCAAGGGGGAAGCCAAAGTAGGCCATCTTCTCCTCCGGCCATCCTTTGGACCGGACCAAACACGCCCACATGAAAGCACATGAGACGACGTACGTTGATAAATGGAATGGAGCTTTCCCTTCTGGATATCCAGCCATTATCGCCCCCTTTAGCTTCTCCAAATGCTCCTTTTTTAATCTAAAAGTGGCCAAAAACTCTTCTTTTTTTGTTGCGCCGGCGCCGGCGTTCTTGTACATCTCTTTCATATATAAAGCGGTTTGGAGATAGATGGAGTAGAGGTTGTAAGGGTCACCGATGTTGGAACGGTCGAAGGATGGAGGGGATGAGAAGGAGACTTCGCCGGCGCCGGAAAGGCAGGTGGTAGCCCATGAACGGATGAAGTTGGTGGAGTTTGTGCCGTCGGAGGCGACCTTACTGACGACGATGCCGAAACAAAGGCCTTGGTTTGGGAATAGAGTGACTTGCAAAGCCATTAGAGGTTCTGATTCGTGAGCCAAGGTTGGGATTAAAGGTTGGAGCTTTGAGAAGTCACGAGCTTGGTCGCCGGCGAAGTCTTGGAAATCTCCGGTGGATTCGGAGATGGTGAGAGAGACGGAGTCGCCGTCGGTGTAGTAGAGCTCGTAGACGTCTGGGGAGGAAGGGGATTGACGGACATGGCCGGCGAAAGGGAAGAAGTGCTGGAGAGTGAGTGAAAGAGAGGATTTGAAGGTCGGAAGATGGTCGGAGATGAAGTGGGAGGTTGGGTGAGGGAACTTGTAGAAGAAGAGACGCTCGACTACGCCGCCGCCGAGGAAGAAGATGTCGGTGAAGAGGAGAGGGATGGAGGTTTCTGGGACGGAGGACTTGGGAGGGGAGATGAAGCATTGTTCAAGGGTGGTGAGTGATGGGGACGACGACGCCATTGATGATTGTGGAGCTTGAGAGCTTGAGATGAAATGGAGAAGAAGAAGAAGAAGAAGAGTGATGATGAAGCTGAGGGTTTGGTTTTGGTTATATAACCCTGGAAAGATCTGAAATTATTTAGGTAGAATACTGTAAATGTTTTTTCGACTTAGATCACTCTCCTCTTTTAGTTCTTTACTTGAAAATGCTTCAAACTAATTGTTTTGTTTTTGAAAATTAATTCACGTAATCTCTTTACATTTAAAAATAACCCAACTAGCCTTTCTAATACAGGACTAATTTAATTATTTTCAAAGGTAAAAAAAAAATTAAATAAACTCATTTTTAAGAGTATAAAAATTAATTTAAAATATTTTTGAGTAGAGGGATTAAAAAAATAGAGTGACCTATTTGGGGAGATCATAATTGCAAATATTATATCAATTATTTATGCATGACTTTTGTGGAGTTTTTTTGTCATTTTATATATAAAAAATATTTGTCTTTATGTTTGTGTATGTCAGTATGTGTTGGAAAAGCTTGTTTTATTATTTATTAAAGAGAGTTTTGTGTGGTGGTGAAAATTGTGGTTCACATGGGATTCTTGATGAGTTGTGTTTGTTTGTGTAGGCAGTGGTGGGATGGTGTTGGATGGAAAGAATGATGAGCATGGAATTTAATGCTTTAGATTATTAATAATTATTTGTGCATTGATGGAATTTGAGGGTTGAGATTATTAATTATTGAATGTGCATTAAACGTGGTTATTATTTGTTGAGTTTAGAAAGTATAGAGATCCCTTTTGATTTATTGATGAGGGAAGTATAAGAAATATAATATAACATAAATAGTTGAGTTGGAGTGCAAGTGCTGCAGTGCATGGATTATTATTATTATTTATACATACTATTAAAGTAGATATATAATCTACTCCGAGAACATTTCAAAAAATAATTTTAAATTTTTTTAATAACATTTAAGTTTTTATTTATATTATTTATAATATAAATAATTGAAAGACATTAATTATATTTAATTATTTATATAATAAATATTCAAAAGACTTTTGAAATCCAAAATATAAAATAGTTTCTATAGTAAAAATTGTTTAATTATATTATTTTATATATGATATTTCCTCAAAACTTCTCACAAAATTTTAAAATCTCCGATATGAAATCGGGAAAAATGCCTAGTTATTATTATTTTTGATGTTGTTGCCATATCCAAAGGCATACTATTTTTTCTCTTTAAACTAGTATATGGTAGTATTGGTGTTTTTGCCGTATAATTTTAAGTTTACCAGTATTTTATGATATATATATATATATGCACATACATATGTTTGTGTTTGTCTCTGTATGTGAGAATGATATGTATGATTTTTTACAAAAAAGAATCCTAGTAACAAATTTATCATATTGTCCATTGAAAATTCAAATGAACGATACCATGTATTTAAACCGATACTATTTGTACAAACATATATGTTTGTGTTTGTCTCTGTGTGTATATGATACGTATGATTTCTTAAAAAAAATCATAGTGACAATTTTACCATATTGTCCATTAAAAATTCTAATGTACAATATCATGTGTTTCAACCAATACCACCAGTACAAACATATATGTTTATACTTGTCTTTATATGCTTATGATATGTATGATTTTTTTTTTAAAAAAAAAATCCTAGTGATAATTTTACCATATTATCCATTGAAAATTCTAACATATGATACCATGTGTTTTAACCAATACCACTAGTATAAACATATATGTTTATGTTTGTCTCTATATGCCAATGATATAAATTATTTTTTTAAAAAAAAAAATCCTAATGATAATTTTACCATATTATCTATTAAAAATTTTAATGTACAATATCATGTGTTTCAACAGATATCACCAGTACAAATAGATACACGCTGATTCTATCAATACAGAACAATATAGAATAGCTGAAACAGAACTAATGAAAATACCAATTTAATTAAAGCACAAGAGAAGAGAAAAAACCTTAGCCCAATTTTTATTATAAAACCTTTATGCAATGGTTTTTGGGGAACACCATATAATAATCCATTAAAATTATATAAAATTTATTTGCATGCCATTTAAATCCGGATTCTGAGAAAATCATAGAGAAATGCCCAAATAGTGTCTAAAGAAGCTCAAGACCTCCAATGAAATGAGCTCTGAACTGATCCATCTCAACTTTAGGCATAGCAAAACCAATCTCAACACCTCCTGTGTTTCCCCTGCTTTCAGTCATTGCCATTGATAAAGAATTCCTGATTGAAGTTATCTCAACCTTCACTGGTTTTCCCCACCCAAAATCAGTATCGTAAACTCGAAACTTCGGTGATCCTGCAACTGACAATACCTTCTCCTCCAAAGCCAGTTCTTTGATTATTTCCGGCCAATTTTCCGCCTCTCGGAGCACACCACCAGAATTTAACTTATAAATACTACTACCAATAACTTCTGCTGCTTTTCGAACACCGTCGTAGTTCACAAGCTCGGCCACTTTCATTTGTAACATACAGCCTCCAAGACAGTTTCCAAAGTATCCCGGTGGCAATGCCGGCCTCAGACGACCCCGGGCATCGGCCGGGAAACACATGTAAGCAGTTTTGTCATGTGGCCACCCTGTTGACTTGATCAGGCATGTCCAAACATAAGCACAGGCAATCACAAATGTAGAACAATGGAATGGCTGATGATACTCTTCATTCTTGTCCAGTACAAATTTCTTGAGCTTGTCTACATGCTCTGCTTTGAGAGAAAACGTAGAGAAAATCACTTCGTCGACAGTCGTGGATGAGTTTTCGATCACTATTAATGCACCATCTTCGACCAAGGTTCGGAGAAAGAGGGAATGCAACTTTGAGTCATGGAGCTCTGTTCTGTCATAGAATGGAGGAGCTGCAACGATGGAAGTAGTTGCTGCAGAGCTACAAGTGGCTGCCCAGGACTTGATGAAGTTGATAGAGCTAGTACCATCACAAACTACATGGTTTATAGTGATAGCTAAACAGAGGCCATTGTTGGGAAATACAGTCACTTGCAAAGCCATTAGAGGATGAGAGTGATTACCAGAGAGTGGTACCAAGCTGGGAATCAAAGGCTGCAGATGCTTAAACTCTCTATCTTGGTCGCCGGAGAGTGTGTCGAAGTCAGCCTCAGATTCAGCTAGGATGAACGGAACACTGCCTTCACCTTCAGTAAAATGATAATCAAACTTGTGCTCCGAATCAGGAATGCTTCGAACACGGCTGGCAAGAAGGAACAAGTGCTGGAGAGTGAGGGAGAGGGAGGCCTTCATGGTTGGAAGAAAGTGATCGATGAAATGAGAGGTTGAGTGGGAGAACTTGTAGAAGAAGAGCCTCTCGACGGCGCCGGCTTGCAGCCATAGAAGATCAAAGAAGCTCAAAGGGATGGATGTCTCTGGCACTGAACCCTTTGGAGGAGAGATTGAACACTGGTTGAGCACCTTGAGTCCATGGCGTGATGAGGATGATGCCATGGCCACATGTTGGAGATGTGGTCAACTTGCTCGTATTATAGAATATAGATCAGATGACAAACAATCTAATCTCAATTGTGAATCATTCAATATTAAATAAATGAAAAGAAGACATCAGGTATTACGACAATTGGAAGTCAATAATAACAAGAAAGCACAGCCATTCATTTAAATAATTGTTTCAACGTTTTCCAAGAAGATATCATGCTATTTGACAAAAATTGTTGACCAAGCATGGGTAAATCATTTGTGAAGAAACAAATGTCGTCAAGAGTTTCATGAATGCATCAGGTACTAATCATACATATGGAGAGGTGTGCTACGATGGACATACTGATTTTAGCTGGGCTGCCCCCTCTGTTGCAAATTCTTGGCCATTGAATTATTGATATCAGAGACAAAAGATTTCAGCAGGTTGTAGTTATGCAGCTTGTGTGTGATATCTGAGAAATGATCAGATTGGGCAGTGAAAAAAAGTTCATAATACCCGGGCTTCGTTCTTCAACTTGTCAATGAGCTCGTCGACCGATGAGATGATGACCCCAGCTTTCCTTTTAGGGGGCTCGGTCACTTGAACAACCTCCAAATCAGACTTGATCTCCACATTCAGTTCTTCAAGAGTGACCTTCTTAATGACCTTTGATTTTGCTTTCATTATGTTTGGAAGTGTAGCATATCTTGGCTGATTCAAACGTAGATCCGTGCTGCAACATTAGATATATGCTGAGTTCGGAAGATAAACAGAAGAACGTAAATAATGGTACTAGATACAATTAGCTATCAATTTGTGAGAAAATTTGAGGTTCAACTAAATGTGAACTCTCTCATTTAGCCATGATGGCCATTCAAGTCTGCTTTTATCAATTTGAAGATTCCCCTGTAAACAGATACTTCACTAAGGAAGAACCAAGACCAATTCTTCTCAAGGAAGATAGAACCTTGTTGATAATACTGAGCGCCCAGATTGACCAAGATCACCCATCTTTCTTGGTTAGCCAGGAATCATCCAGCATGCTCAGAGATAATAGATATTAATAAATGGAAGAATAATACAGAAGAGGTGTGACAACAAAAGAATGTTACCCAAACGGAGATTGAACCATGGGACATCACAAGGAGAAGACACAGACCATAGCTGCTCTTAGAATACTCAGGGTCACAACTAGATTTTGAAATAGGATAAATAACTTAAATATATAACATAACCAAATCAAAATATCATGACAGCACTACTGGCGAGTCCAAACGGAGCCTTCACTTTAAACTTTCAATTATTTGAATTGTCTAGTATCTCTGATTCTCTAGATTAGAATTCCAATTATAAGCAACAACAACAACAACAATAATAATAATAATAACAATAATAATAATAATAATAAAGAGTTGAAGTGCGAACTCTACGTGATTACTGCAGGTAAATCTAAAGAGAGAGTCTCAAGTCCGCCATCCACCTCTCTTTCAACTGTTGCTACTTGCTTTTCCTTGTCCAACAGAACCTACCATGCATGCAGAGTAAAGCTATCACAAGCCATACTATGGGCCTTCAGCAAATAGAAAGAGAACTCAGGTTACAAAGATTCATGTTGAGTTACAAAAGATGAGATGATAGAGAGAAATCATAAATTTGTGCAAAGAATCCCTGGCTTAATTTGTAGTTACAGAAGCAATTGTGACAGGATGGTGCCAAAGATTTTACATTAAAGGGTTTAAGCATCAATCCCCAAAATCCTGGCTTGAGATCATAATACCAGAAAAGAAATTAGCTAGCAGAAAATAACCGACCTTTGAGGCAAAAGTTCCTTGTGGCCAATTAAGCAATCCTGCAACCATCTGCCCAGTTTGATTGCAATCATCATCTATTGCCTGGAAGAACAGCAATTTTAATGAATGGCAATATGGGAAACGATGAAGCATATCTAAAAACAAACTGCCCATCCAGGAAAGTTACAAGAATGATGTGTCTCAATGATGGAATTACATACAAATCAAAGTAAAGATAAGGGGGAAAAAGGATTGCTTTAAACCACAATGTTTCCAGAACCAAAACTTCCTGGCTTTGAAATCTATGACTTTTTTCTGTCAGCAAATATTCTCTTGCTTGACTTTCTCAAACAATTTACAGAAATCAGCAAATGATATTGAATCATTAATAGAAACATTTACAAGTTTCAAACTTGGATCATACTTCAGAAAACCAACCAGCTTTTTTCACAAAACATCAAAATCTGAACTTTAATTAAAAACTAAAGCATACTCAGAATCCAGAAAAGCTAAAAGTTAACATGCATGCTTCATGATAAAATCACACACAAATTGAAGGAAAGCAATTTCTTAAGCCCTAATTGTTCCAGCAGGTTTAGGGCATCAAAATCTGTAGTTTTTTCTTCAAAACAATATTGTCCTGCTCTGCCTTCTTACACCAATTGATAAGTAGCATCCAATTGATAGAACGAACGTAGAAAAGTCATATACTCAAGTAAGTATATCAAATATCAGAAAAAAAACTATAAAAAATTCGTCAAAAATACAAAAATCAGAACTCAAATTAATAATAATAATAATAAAAAGGTACCTGCTTGCCGAGGATCATAAGTCCAGGGCGTTCAATCTCAGCAAGTGCTTTGAGAATTTTGGCAACAGAGAGTGGGAGAACCAGGCCAAGCGAACCGGAGTCAACATGAATAGCACGGTCAGCACCCATGGCGAGAGCCGTGCGGAGAGTATCAGCACACTGTGCAGGTCCAACGGACACGGCGACGACCTCGGACGCAGCACCAGCTTCACGGATCCGCAGAGCCTCCTCCACCGCAATCTCACAGAACGGATTCATCGACATCTTGACATTGCTCATCTCCACTCCACTCTGCGATCAAACCAACCAAAAACATCAAATTATCCATAATCGGACACTGATTAACCATCAGAGAAGTACCTTATCGGATTTCACTCGGATCTTCACGGCATAATCGATGACGCGCTTCACTGCCACCATGATCTTCATCTTCTCCTCCAAAGCTCAAAAAAGGAAGAGTTTTGGGAGTTATATAGACGTTCATCTCTAGAACTCGGTGGCTATCCCAACGGCTTCAAGCATCGCCGTTCATCTCACACTTGATGAAGATCAACGGCTATTATGTAGAGTTTCACAAGGGTTTTAAGAGGCACTAGTTCAACAAGTCTCTTCCCAGATTGCCCCCGCCATCGCCGACGATGAGACGAGCTTCGTCTTTGATATCCAATCTCGTCGGCAAATCCAAAACTTTTTCCCGGAATGCCCCCAAAACTTTCCCTGATCGCCAGTTGTTCCCGAGATGCCCCTCCCGGCATCTCCAAACCTTTTCCGATAACACCCTTCCTTCTTCTCCAGCGCCGGTTCCGGCTCCGGCTCATACTCCTTCCCGGCAGCGTAAACTCAGAGAACTCTCCGAGCTCGAGGAAAAGTTTGAGGCGGCCACCAGCACTGATGAGATACTTATTGCGTTTGAGGCGTTGGAGCCTTTGCTCGCCCCCGATGATCACAAGCTTGGCCTCGCTTGCCTCAAGGTTGGTCAGCACCTTGAATCCATCTCCTTTGATGATCCTCAGAAAACCCTTGAATTCGCGCTCCGCGCGCTTAGCATACTCGATCGTGACTCCAAGCCATCCATCTCTGTCGCCATGGCGCTCCACTTGGTCGGCGCCGTTCACTACACGCTAAAGCGATTTAATGACAGCCTCGGGTTCTTGAACCGCGCCAATCGAATCCTCACCGCCATTGAAAAGGAGGGATCTTGCGACTTCGATGTCCGGCCAGTGGTTCACGCCGTGCAGCTCCAGCTCGCCAACACTAAAACAGCGATGGGGCGCCGTGAGGAGGCTCTGGTCAATCTCCGGAGATGCTTGGATCTTAAAGTTGAGATCTTGGAGCCGGACAGCCGGGAACTAGGCGCCGCCCATAGGGATTTAGCTGAAGCTTATGCCTCAGTTTTGAACTTCAAGGAGGCATTGCCTCTCTGTTTGAAAGCGTTGGAGATTCATGAGAAGCAATTGGGATCGAATTCTGTTGATGTGGCTCATGACCGGCGGCTTCTCGGAGTGATATACACCGGTTTGGAAGAACATGAAAAGGCATTGGATCAAAATGAGAAATCTCAGAAGGTATTGAAGAGTTGGGGAATGGGGCCAGATCTTTTGAATGCTGAGATTGATCAAGCTAACATCCAGATTGCATTGGGGAAGTTCGACGAGGCGATCAAGACTCTGAAAGGTGTTGTGGAGCAGACTGATAACAACAGCGAGGTCCGGGCATTGGTGTTTGTTTCAATGGCAAAGGCATTGTGCAGCCAAGAGAAATTTGCAGATTCTAAAAGATGTTTGGAGATTTCCTGTGAAATCCTCAAGAACAAGGAGCTTGTCTCCCCTGACATGGTGGCTGAAACTTTTGTTGAGATATCAGCATTGTATGAGTCGATGAATGAGTTCGGTACTGCAATTTCATTGCTTAAGAGAGCTCTGTCAATGCTTGAGAGGCTTCCGCAACAGCAGCACTTGGAAGGGAATGTCTCAGCGAAGATTGGATGGTTGTTACTCTTGACTGGGAAAGTTGAACTTGCTGTTCCTTATCTTGAAAGTGCAGCAGAGAGATTGAAGGAGACCTTCGGACCGAAACATTTCGGTGTAGGATATATCTATAACAATTTGGGAGCTGCATATTTGGAAATGAATCGGCTGCAATCAGCTGCACAGATGTTCGCATTGGCGAAGGACATCATGGATGTTTCCCTGGGACCTCACCATGCTGATTCCATTGAAGCATGCCAGAGCCTTGCCAATGCATATAGCACAATGGGAAGGTGAGCTAGCTAGCTTCTCATCATATTGTTTCCTTATTGTTCTATCATAATTGAGCATGCAAAAGTGATTCTGCTTTGTGGCTAGATAGTAGATTATATAAAACATGTTTCAGCATTGCATAAAGTATGAATCTAGTGAGAATGAATTGTATTGACTATAGAGCTTTAGAGCATGTTTTAACTTTTAACAATGAATGAAGCAAAACTTGCATGCTTTAATGACGTTACGTGTTTTACTGTGGTAGTATGTTACTGACCAAAATCTGATTTATTTGAAACGTGTTGGTGTAGTTGATCTAACGTTCTTTGTTGTATACACTGTGCAAAGATTGGTGTTTCTTTCATGGCTTATTCTTGGCACAAATTAGTAACATTTGTTTGCTTCAAACACAGTTATATTCTTGCTTTGGAGTTCCAGCAACGAGTGGTTGATGCATGGGAAAGTTATGGTCCAAATGCTACCAATGAACTTAGAGAGGCCAAGCGTCTTCTTGATGAGTTAAAGAAGAAGGCCAGTGGATCAATCTCTGAGGCCATTATTCACAAGGCTTTGCCACATGAGAGTGACTCCCTCCATACCAAATCCAACTAACATTAAATTTTGGTTAGTTATTGTTCGTGATAGTTGCTTTTATTCACACACGATGTTTATTATTTATAAATCTTGAATATTTTAATTTGCTTTGCAGATAAATAGGAGCCACAATGTGCTATGAATGTCCGTATTTCTGAATTTTATGCTTAGCTGCTGAATGGAATTAACGAGGCATGATATCAAAACACAGGAGTGTCATGTTTTCTTCAATCTGAAGTTGTTGAGGAGAAACAGTAACTCTCAAATATCTATTACTAAGAATTAGTATTGTTCTAGGAACTCTAAGCTATAGAATTGTCCCAAGATTTTGTTTTTTCCATTGTAAATGTGATAATTTTGCAACTACCAACTATTTCAAAGATTTTACTACAATGAAAAACTCTTCTATTGCTGCTGAAACCATGAACAGGAAAATTACTAACCACCAGAAAACAGAATCCGGTCCAAACGAGAAGAAGAATCACCCTGATTGTCGCAGTCCCTCCATTACTGCAGGTGTGGATTATGTTGCAGAATCCTCTGAACTAACAAATAGAGTTGTTTGTTGTTCGAAGAATCCATGGAGAAAGATCGCCTCACTGTTGGAACATCGAACTGCTCATCCTTGTTCCTCAGATCAATGCATTCATCTCCCATGCTACCAACTTTGTGCAACACTGGAGAAGGATTGTTGATTTGTGCCTCCATTCTCAGGTCATCATCTCCAACTTGAATCACTAGATTTTCATTATCTTGGCTTATGAAATCCTTGGAACATGAAAACATGTCTCTGCTACTGATGCCTCCTCTGCAAACAGGGCAATTGGAATTGGATTGAAGCCAAGTGTCAATGCAGTCAATATGGAAGACATGGAAACAGTGTGGCAGAATTTTAAGCCTCTCCTCCTCTTGGAACTCATTCAAACATACTGAACATTCATGGAAAGAAGACCTTGTGTCAGCTTTGAACTGAATTATGGGAATTGCCTGAATTGCTTGCTCTGTGAGGCCCTGGTTCATGCATGGTGACTCTCGCCACCTGCCGATCATGTCTCGACGGCGCCGGCAACACTTGACAACGTAGAGATAGTAGCTCACTAGAAGGATTGCAGTTGTGATTATTCCTAGCAGTGAAACTGCAAGTATGGGGAAGCTTGTTTCTGATGAAGAATGAGGCTTGTTTGTATCCATTGGAGAAGCAGAAAGAAAGAGTGAATGATTCAAAGAGTGTGCATTGATTTGTGCTTAAACTTTGTATATTTGTTTATTTATTTATTTTGTTTTTAACTATTTATTTGATGAGACAATGAACAGCTCATGGGCTGTTTGCCTTAAAAGGGTTTGATTGTTGAGAAAAATCAGGGTGGAAAATCAAAGCTTTGCCTGTTTTTGTCTCTGTGCTTTGTGATATTAGTGCTTTTGATTTGATGTTTGTTTTTTTTTTTCTTTTGAAAAAAAATTACAGGGAATTTGTTTTTCTCTAAGGTGGTAGTTGAAAATATTATGAATTTTCAATTATATTGTATTTATAAATTCTTAGATTTAAAAATACAGGAGAATCAAATTTGATGTTTAGTTAAAGTATATTTTTAAAGAATTTTTTTTTTGTAAGAATGTATGAATTTTGACATTTTTGAGTATTTCCAAATGTTGAGTTTACGGTCTTTTTATTTTTTTTTCAAAATAGTGTGTGACAATTTACGGTCTTTTTATTTTTTCAAAATAGTGTTTGTATCAATTTATCAAAAAAATAAATGCATGTGTAATTTACTTCTTTGATAGATGTTCATCCACTTATATATTTTATATTTTTCATATGGTTGTGTTAATAGCTTTTATAAAGACCAGGTCAAGCTAAAAAGTGTCTGCTCATGTAAAACATATCACATGTTCATGTCTTGGTAATATATACATAAGAACAAAATTATCTATTTAATTTAGAAGTATTTTAGTTCATTACTTTCTATAAATTTAGAATTCGATTTGAAAGCTGATGAAATTCTCTTTATATATTATAAGTTTTTTAAGGAATATCTGAATTATTTTAAAGATAACATTTAAATCTATCATATTTTTAATTAATATATTTATATATACCATTTATTAACAATATATTATTTTGAGTTCATATATATATAATGCTATTATTTAAAAAAAAAAAAAAATATATATATATATAACTTAGTGGAAGCGTGGCAAGAATGTTTAGGACTCTACCAAAGCCTATATGTTTAGCTTTTGTATCTTTGTGATGGAAAGAATGAAAAAAAATAGAGTGACATGACACAAAAAGTTAGCTTTACAACTTTGCTCTTGACCTATTAAATCATGAGTGTTGATGAAAAAGGAGCAAAAGAAGGTTTTACTTCCCATTAATCACTCGCTAATAGCATGCATCTTAATAATTTTTCTCATATTATTGAATTGGAACTTTGGTGTTCATTTTTAGCATTCAAATCATTTTAAAAAATATTTTTAAATTAACCATAAATTTAATTAAAAAGGAGAGATACAATAGTAAAATGAAAGAGAATAAAAATACAACACACTATAAATTGATATAAATAATAAAAACGCTATTATTTCAATAATCGAACAATTAAGACGTTTGATTATATTAATTGAGATATAAATAAAATTATAAATGCCCCATATTTTTAAAAAAATATAATAAATATATATATATATATAACGACACCCATAAAATAACCGCCACTCGGCAAATACGACTATTCATCTAGAGTGAAGTAAGCCAAGATCCACAGAGAAGCTTAGCTGATGTTAGAGTTGGGTGTTATTTTATTATTATTTTTAAATTAATTTAATTTTTAATAGAATCTCTGACTCGAACATCATACATATGGGAAATTGAATCTAGCATTATCTGTAGCTATTTACAAGGAATCATTATAGACCTGTGCAACATGGAGATGCCATTCAATTCACAAGAAGAGTGGCAAATAATTGAGGGTCTATAACTTCATTGCATCCATGGCTCAAAAAGAAACTTTATATGCTCCATGAGATAACATGCATTGGAAGAAGGCAAAGCTTTTCAGAACTCCATTCCTTTGCTTGTGATCAAACATGGAATTCAAAAACCCTTTGACACAACCATTCAATGAAAACCAGACACATTCACACATAAAATATATGTGAAAGTTGGTTTGGTTCAATCATGGGACCCACTCACAACTCAAAACTTATCTTTGTGCATTCTTTTCTTCTTCCTCTTGTTCTTCTTGATGATGATGATGAAGTTAATGTTATGTGTTCCATCTGTTTTTACTTTGGTTTCATGTGTTTGAACACTAGGAATAAAAGTAAAAGTTCAGTGAATGGAGATGAGAGATCCATGCTGGCTTTTCTTGTCTCTTTTGTTTGATGTTTTGATTTGATGATACCATGCAGTTGGAGTAGGTGAATTTCATAAATTACTGTGTGCTCTATGTTTGTTGTTTTTGACCAAATTTCACATCACCAAGGATTTGTCTCACCCATCTTTTTTTTGGACCACCTAATTAAACAAGTTAATATCAATAAAACTTAAAAGAAGCCTATAAAAAAAAAATTGAATAAACTATCAAAAATATATTAAAAAAATAAAAATACAAATACAGAAATAGAGATCAAAACGTTATTAAAAACATAATTGAAACCGGTAACAGTATTGTAAAGTATTATTTATTAAGACCAGATACTGTATATTAGGTCTCCTATGTGAGAAGCTATAACACACGTGGTATGTATCTATTGTTTCTCGTATTAGTCAATCTTTCATAGTAAATTTCTAAAAATTATTAAATTTTATAATCGATTTATTTTTATATGTATATCCTTCTAATACTCTATTTAAGTTTTTTTTTTTTTGAAAAAAAGATGAACTATTTCAATTAAAATAAAAAAGTATACAACCTTCCATTAAATAGCAACTAGAAAAACAAAAGCTCCAAAAAGAGTTACAACAATAGACCACTAAAAATGGTGCTATAAGAATGGACAAAACAACAAACCACAAAGTTTGGAAAAACAAAAAAACATAATTGAATAGCTTGGTAGCCACATAGGCGTCTCTCTAGATAATAACAAATTAAAGTGGGGAAAAAAATCAAGAGATGGCGTTGATGGTGGTCTATTATTAGTTAGACCGTGTGGAGCATAAAGAGAGTTGAAACGGTGAGTTAATGTTTATATCCAAATCTCCTAATTTTATTTTCTTTAGTCTAATTGGAATGTAGATAGCTAGCCAAAAGGGAAACATTGGATGCATTTTTATTATAATCCAAATTATGAGATTGAGATGTTAATTGAAGATATGGTTATTCCTCACCAACTACATACTATTTCCCGAAAAAAGGCAACCATTTTTGTCCATTAATTAAAGACTTATTAAATCCATTTTTATCCATGAGCAGATACCAACAGCACCACCACACACACACACAGAGACACAGAGAATGGAGGAACTCCTGTCAAATGGACACCATGAAAGCTTGCCAGAAAGCTACATACTGCCAGTGGATAAACGCCCAGATTTGATCATCAACAAAGCCATTCCTGTCATAGATCTTGCTGCTCATAACCATGAACAAACTGCCATGCAAATCCTTCAAGCTGGCAAGGAATATGGCTTCTTTCAGGTCTTCTTCTGATCTATTTTTTTTTTTTAATCTCTAATTTCAATAAAATATTGATCTGCATACATACATACATATATATATATATATATGTATATATATATATATATATATATAAAGGTGGTGAACCATGGAATTGAAGAAGAAGTGATAAGAGAGATGCTGAAGATAAGCAAGGAGTTCTTCCAGTTGCCAATTGAAGAGAAGGCTGTGTACTTTTCAGAAGATGCGAACAAGTATCCAAGACTTCACACAAGCACCACCCATGTGAACAAACTGGAGAAAAAATTCTGGAGAGATTATTTCAGGTTTGTCAGCCACCCTGTTAATCCTCAATCCATGGATCAATGGCCACAAATACCAACCAGTTTCAGGTCCTTAATTTTTTCTTTTCTGTTTATTTATTAATTTGCAACAGAATTAAGTAGCTAAGTAATAATAACTTGTTTGTTTTACAGAGAGATTGCTCCAAAGTATTCAAAGGTTGCAAGAGAACTGGGATTGAAGATCTTGAAGTTTATTGCTCAAGGACTAAAACTTGATGATAACTACTTCAATGGGGAAGTCAGTGATACTTCCATTGTGAACATCAACTTTTACCCACAATGTCCAGACCCAAGTCTGGCACTTGGCTTAATCAGTCACTGTGATCCAAATCTTATCACCGTTCTTCTCCCAGATGATCAAGTCAATGGCCTCCAAGTCCTTCACCATGGTGATTGGATTGCTGTTGATCCAATTCCCAATGCTTTTGTCATTAATGTTGGCCATCAATTGGAGGTACATTAATAACTATATATTTTCTGCTTAATTAATTAATTACTTATTGATATAAATATATACTTTGTTGATTACTGTTTTTTTTTCCTTCATTTTTTACTGCAGTTTATTACTAATGGGTTATTGAAGAGTGTGGAACATAGAGCAGTGACAAGCTCAACCATGTCTAGGATTTCAATTGCAACATTTATTTATCCTAGCTCTGAATGTGTGATTGGACCTGCCAAACAATTGATTGATGAGAAGAATGGTCCAATTTTCAGAGAATTCGAGTTGAAGGAGTTCATGAGCATTTATCATGGTAGCATTGGTGATACTGCAAACATCATGGATGCTTTCAAAATCAAGGCTTTAAGTTTATAGTTTATTTTATGAGAATAAGACAGCATTGATCTTGCTATGTATTCTTTTCATTTTCAAGTAAACTCTTGAGAAGTTTCATATAATTTGAAGATGATCAAATGAAGTTGAAGCTTGTCAGTTAATCATTAATAATAAAAATTATAAACTCAAATGATGGATTCCTTGTTGAGAAGACCATTGATGTTTATTTAAATGTGTTCAATGTTTGATCAAATATTGTGTGCATTTGAATAGTCTTGGCATTTTAGAAAGATATTATTGTTAATTTTAGTTTATTTAAGAAAAAAAACATATTAAAGACAGTTTCTTCAGCACGTTCGATATATGGAGTTGCAAAGAAAAACAGTGCTTCTAAAAGTCAACCTTTTAAAAATTTATAAATATACATATGGCCTTTGATTTCTCACATTCATAATGGAATAATCATCTCATTATAATTATAGTATTCTTTCTGAGATGAATAAATTATATATTTTATGAGTGATTCAAATATATTTATAAAATACTTTCATAAATCTCATGTTAATAACTACATATAATTTAATTATTTCATAATAAAAAAACATTTTATTTCTCTTCCAATTCAAAAAGTTGAGAGGGGAATTATATAGCTTATCTACATTTATCAATATATATATATGTATATATATATAAACCGTTAATTTGACATCTAAACCCATCTAGTTTGTGTGTGTCGCTGCGCGGCCAGATATAAATAATAAATGTAAACTATGGTTGTACTTTCGATGTATTCCAAATTTATTTTAATGAGGTAATTACGTATTACATATGTTTCTTTGTTAGATATTCTTACATTAGACTTCCATACATTCTAAGATAATTGTACATACGTCATTACATATATCCCAACATTGTATTTATTTCGATCTGTACATATGTTGTTTCTCCACCATCCCAAGTACAATACAATAGTAATGCATTTTTCAATGTATTTGAGTATTGTCCTGTTCTTTATTCCGTCTCATCTCGGAACACTGGCCATACTGGATACCGCAATGGCATTTTGATATAACGTCATAGGTCTTCAATGTAAAAAACACCCGGTTAGTTGATTATGATCTTCTTCATACATATTATTGAGTACCTAAGGAAGGACTTTATTAGCGTGTTCGCTTGGTAATTATCATTATCCTCTAATATGTCTTGGAATTTTGGAAGCGCAATTCCTCGGGGTCTTCTATCTTTCACAATACACCTACGACACCCTGAAGTACGTATGTTGGCTTCTCATCCACAACCATCATATTCTGCTCTGGCAATTTCAAAATTTTAACACTGCTTGTTATATAAAGGGATTTTAACATTATGACAGACTTCTCCCTCTCGTCTTCTTTGGTACCGAGTGATGGTAGACTTAAAAAGTTTACTGATTTGTCACCCACTTTGATGATATTTGCACCAAATTTAATTTATTCTGTAATATACTTTATCTTCGAACGTGGTTGTTGTTTCTTCGAGATATACCTTGTATTAATACATCGTGGGTCTTGACGCCTATCATAGAAGGTTTGTCTGTATGCGTATCTCTTCCTGTTATACATTGTGTTGTACCTGAAACTGGTGTTCGCATATCTATTCCTGTAATGCATGTACATGTTAGAAAATGCCATTTTTGCGTCTTATATTAACTGATGGATGGCCATTTATATACATCTAATTGTTCACTATTTCCTGGTATATATTGTACTCTTCCAGATACTCTATTTTTAAAGATGGTTACCTACTCACCTATACTAAGCATTTTATATGGTTGAACTCCTACTTATACTTATCTTTATTTCTATCTCCGGTCGTTCAACTGTTACCACGTAGGGGAACTGCATCACAGGCAGCACTATGTTGGCTCTCGAGATATCTCCCAAATAGGCATGTGGTGGGCCCACCTACTATTGCAATGCGGAAATACCAAAGGCGAGAACTTTATTTTGAACAGACCAATCCCCAAAGAGTGTAAACCACATATTTATAGTTATGCCACTCATGCCAAAAAAAATTCAGATTTAATGCGAAATTTTTTTTCCTTACATATCCTAGATGTTCTCTGACAAAGGAAACTGCTCTACAACAACTGCTGGATGTCTCTCTTCCAAGTAACCGAAAGTTCATACATGTTGCAAAGGAATTACATTATGATGGGAGTCCACACCTGCATGTTTTAATACAGCTTAAGGGTAGAGCTCAGGTCACTAATCCAAGATTATTCTATCTACATTCAGGTGTTGCATCTATCTCATTCCATCCAAACATACAAAGTGCTAAATCTAATTTAGATGTCAAGGCTTATATTGAAAAAGGAGGAGATTATATCGATTGAAGTGAGTTTCAGATTGATGGGAGATCTTCCAGGGATGGCAAACATAATTTATCTTTTGTTTATGCTGATGCTTTAAACTCTGAAACTCCTAACAACGCTTTACAAATTATTAGGGAGAAGGATCAGCGGCCTTTGTTTTACAGTTTCACAATCTTCAAATTTTGAACGTATATTTGCCAGACAGTTGAAACCTTACATTTCTTATTGAGCTTATTCAATGTTCACAATTACAACATGTATGCAGGCATGGCTTGAGTATAATTTTCAAATTAATGCTGCTACGTGGCCTAATAAAAATAATATAATACACAAAGTTAGTTGTCAGCGGCTGACAAGTTTGATCCTTGAGGGGCCAAGCCGTATTAGGAAGACAGATTGGGCAAGATCTTTAGGTACGCACAACTACATTTGTGGACATCTAGACTTTAATTCTGCCACATTTCAGAATAATATATTGTACAATGTAATTGATGATGTGGCGCCAAATTATCTAAGGATGAAACATTGGCAGGAGTTGATTGGTGCTCAGTGGGATTGACAGACCAATTGTAAGTATGGTAAACCGATTCGAATTAAAGGTGGAATCCCATCCATCATTCTCTATAATCAGGGACATGATTCAAGCTATAAGGAATACCTGGATAGGTTGGAGAATACAGCATTACGTGACTGGACGTTGAAGAATGCCCAATTTGAATTCATAGAGAATCCACTCTATAACACGGACAACAACACTGACTGTGACGGTCTTCTCTTTGCCACTTAATTGTCCTTGCAGCGTCTCCATAGTTATTTCACTTCGTTGTTCATGGATAATAAGACATGTGACATTATCATGGAGACCTAGACTAATATAGGCATATTTTTTTGGGAGCTGAGTAATCCTTTGTATTTCCGTGTGAAAGATCATATCGACACTTCGACAGACCCTTTCTCCGCAACTGGGACCGCATAATCATCGAATTACATTTCAACTACAATCTTCGGCGGGCTTTGCGCTTACACAAATGCTAGATGTTCTTCACCATATGAACAACCTTCCGGCCTCTGAGTGATAGTTTTTTACATGTATGCTGATGTAATATTATGAACTTTCTACGTAGTTTCAGTGTAATCTCTATTAATTTTGTCATTAGATCTGTCGAACATTTCGTGAGACGGTTTGATCGTAATATCCTTGATGTAGAGAATTTGGTCCATGTTCAGTTTGACTTGTATTAGTTTTGATAAAGGGTTGTTCTCTGATGTTTGTCCATTTCCATTACATGTATATGAGTTGGAAACAATATCTTAAGCTAATACATACATATTTTATTATAGATAACCAACCTTACATTACATACAAATACAACACTTAAACACATATGTTTTTCTAACAACGTAACAACAATCCAAACTACACATCATCAACTGGTATGGTTGATACGGCTCCTTTTGAGGTACCAATATTACCTAAATCCTCAAGATTTATTTTTTTCTTCAAGCCACTTCTTTCTACGACCGTATACGCTTCGGTGACGTCTTCATCATCTTTACTTGTCGTTGCCACTAATCGTAGCATATGGTATATGGCTTCTTCGTGTTTCTATAACGCGTTGACGTACTCCAACAAGGGCTGCAGGTTTTCTTCAATGGCTTCTGTAATACATATACCATGAATACATTTAATGAGGGTGGTTGGCCCGTATATGAGAAATAATAAATACACTGCCATGATCTCCTCCTTCTCCATCTTGTTTACTCATTTCCTTCTCATCGGAGGTATAAATACTTATTTTTCTTCCTGTCTACACTTCCTGACGGTCAACTTGTCAACAACAAGCAACTTGTCAGTTCCAATATGTTTAATACCACATGGGACCCGTATTTTGAATTTGCTAACCCTTGCTTGCCACTGAATTGATTCTCTCATTCTTATATATTATTTCACTCGAGTAGGTTCCACAACCATTCACATTTTTGAGAAAAGAAAGAGCAGGGACTTTAATTTGAATGGCCCTATCAAAACTCGACACATAGCAGTACGGACGAGGCGACCATCCGTGCTCTTGACCTATTAAATCATGAGTGTTGATGAAAAAGGAACAAAAAAAGGTTTTACTTCCCATCAATCACTCGCTAGCATGAATCTTTTTAATTTTTCTCATATTATTGAATTGGAACTTTGGTGTTCATTTTTAGCATTCAAATCATTTTAAAAAATATTTTTATGAGATCTCACCTCTGTGTCATTTATTTTTCAGTTCCTATTGTGCATGTCTAGTAACCCGATTTGAGTTGAGGGCATTTTGATTATTTTGTTCCTTTGACGCTATTGGACTCCTTTATTTTATTAAATTGTTTTCTTTTCTTTTTGAGATTCATGTCATTATTCTTATTCTTATTTTTATTATTTTTCAATAAGTTGGAGAAGCTTATAATATTATTCTCATTATTACTAATGTGAGAAGGGAAGCTTCTTTTTATTGCTTTTATTGTTCTTATTCATATTGGTACTATTTCTATTTTTATTATTTTATTATTTTATTATTATTGTTCTCTTTAATATTGTTATTCTTATTATGATTATCATCCTTGTGATAATGATTTTCAAAGAGAAGCTTCCATTGGTTTAAATATGATTAGTATTATTATTATTATTAGTAATTTATTATTGATATTATTATTATTATTATTATTATTATTATTATTATATTGGTGGTTAACTTGAATGAGAAGAAGCTTCTCGTCTCCATGCCTTCCCATCTTCTTCCTAGCTTTTCTCCAAACCGTACCTTCTCCAAAAGCTTGAGTTTCATGGTGCTAAGGAAATCAAGGACTTTTCCTCTCTTGATCTCCACTTTTCCATCATCAAGCCAAAGGTAGGTCTTCCAAGTTTTTCATGGTTAAGCTTTTGGCATTAGGTTTGAGATTTGTTTGGAGAATTTGTTTTGAAGATCTTGTGGTTGATTGGTAGAGCTGTTGCTTTAATTTGAAGCTCCTTGTATCTAGATTTCAGTTTACCTTGAAAATCCTACTTGTAATCCTTGAAAATATAACAAAATTCTATGTTTTCATTACATTCGCGGGGTTACTGTAGCCACACTATAGCACCGGAAATCTTTGGTTATTTCTCTTGTTTCTTTGGTGTATTATGAAGTCTAGAACCTTTGGAATTCCTTGATAACCCTGAAATCCAGTTGTGAGCCAAGTTTAGACCTCTTTAGGGTTGCATTGCTTGGTTAGCTAAGGGTTTCATATTTTTGAATTTGTTTGCTTATTCTTATTTGTGTTTGTAATTGTGGTTGGCTGGTTAGGTGATAAGAACGTGTCGTGCGGCAAGGAGCCAGTGGAAGGATACCCATGGGCTTTTCTCACCTAAGTAATGAGGGAGGAGTGGATTGGGAGTGACATGGGTAATGGAGGAGGAGTGAGAATGAAGAATGTGTTTGGTTGATAAGGTTTGGAGAGTGTAATTTATTGGGAATGAGAAAAGTAAAAAAAGTGAATATGATAAAATGACAATTATGACCTTCATCCATATAAATGATATTGTATATATAATAATGAGTTATTTTTAATTATATATATTTTTAAATTATGAAACATGAATATTTAATTTTAGTATACTATAATTTCAATCTAATTTTTGGGATGAGATGTTAATATAATTAATTAGATATATAATAATTAGTTTTTTTTAATTATATTTTTTTAAAATATTAAAAAAATATAAATAATTAATTATCAAAAATAAATATATAACTTTATAATACTACAACTTCATTCTAATTTTTTAGATTTAAGCAATAATATCATTAATTATCTATTAACTAATTGTGTTAATTACAAATCAAATTAAAAATAATTTCAATAAAAAAAGTTAACTATAATAATTATTTCTTTAGCACAAGAACAACAATGTAATAAAAAATCAAAACATTTAAAAATACCTGGTAAAATATGATATAATATATATATGGGCATATTAGTCATTTTATATTCAAGTTGTTCACTCCCCCCACAATCCCCCCAATTGTGTGGTGAGTGAGACTCACTCACATGGGTGAGTCTCACTCCCTCCATAATCCCCCCTCACTCCCATTGATGTATACCCAAACAAGGGGTTACATCCAATCCCCCCTCATTCCCACTTCAATCTTGACATCCAAACACCCCCTGAGTGAGATTAATTATCCATAACTTTACTAGGAAATTACCTATATATATACATTATATTACTTGAGTAATGTCTTGTTGGCTTTTATATTTGAATCAAGTTGTTTATTGCCTTGAAATGAGATTATTTATTGATGCTTCATGTTTGTAAAGTAATATTTTTCAAAGGAAAGGATTTTCGGATTGATACTTAACTTGTAAGTTGTAATTTGATTTGTGTTAAAAAAAACTTTGGACATGCTTGTATGTTCATCATTTCCTTGTGGAAATGGCAGTGATTCGTGATTATTAAGTTTTATGCTGGATATTGGACTCTGTGTGGAGTATACTTGAATTATTTAGTTTGTATGGTGTTATCCTACTGCAGTAGACGGTCTCTACTGCCAGCCTTGTAGAGGTGGCGTAGTAGACCGGCTGATCTTTCATTGGTCTAGTTCAGGTGAAAGTAGGGATGGCAATTTGTATCCTACGTACCCGATGGGTATACCCGTACCCGGTTAAAGAAGATATTACCCTCTTTGACCGGGTATGGATACGGGTAAGGGTATTACTCGTTATTTTTTAAGCGGGTACGGGTCGGGTAAGGGTATGCCCCTACCCTACCCGTACCCTTACCCGATGAAGAGGATACGGGTTTTACCCGTACCAGTACCCTTACCCTTATATATATATATATATATATATATATATATATATATATATATATATATATATATATATATAATTTATTAAGATACATTTTCATTGTTATTAACTAGAAAATAATACTTTAAATTTTCTCTTAATATATTATTTTGAATTTTATTTAATTTTTATATTTATATTTGATATAGCATAATATTTTTTTGATATAAATATTAAGAATCACAATTAAATTAAAAAAAATTAAACATTATGAAATAAATATTAAAATAATGTTATAATAATTTATTCTATAAATTATAAAAACATCCTAAAAATAAGATACTAATAAAAAATCAATTGGTTATGAGAATTACTTATACTGTTTTTTATATTCAAAATCTCACTAAACATTTATTAAATTTGAAACTCTATAAAATATAAATAGTAGATATATAAAAAAATTTAAAACAACAACCAAGATAGTTAAACAAAAACAAAAAAAAAAGGTAGAGTTACCATTGAGCCCTAAATAGACGTCAATGAAAATCAACAAACTTGTTATTTTGTATAAATTAATTTGTTACATATAACTTTTATGTGATTATATAATTTAAGATAAACAAATATATATCAACTTGTAATTTTGAATTTATGGACATGTGTTTAAACATTGTATTATTGCTGTTGTTGTTGTTTAAATTTATATTTATTTCGATAATTTGAATAACGGGTAAGCAGGTACCCTGTGGGTATACCCGTACTCTTAAATTTTTATTTAATAAGATAATTTGAACAATGGGTAAGTTGGTATATCTGTACCCTGTGAGTAAGGGTAAGGATATGATTTTTTATACCCTGGAGGGTACGGGTATGAGATAGGGTTACGGGTACGGGTAAGGGTTTTGGCATACCCTACCCATACCCTACCCGTTGACATCCCTAGGTGGGAGTGTAGAGCCCTAATTGGATGCCATCGGGGAGCGGGAAGCACCATACTATGAACTGATGGGTCAACGTTAAAGACATGAGTGTGTGTGTTGGGAGTTGTGTATTCTTTTGAATTATTGTTTCCTTGCTTTTGAGTTGAGATTTATCTTATTGTATTTATCTTTGTTTGTCATCTTGAATTTTATGATGAGAGGGCGAAGCCCAGCTGTCACTCTTAGGAGAGCAGTCTCCCATAAATTTGATTTGGCACGAGTATTATGATTACTTATTCGAAAATCATGTTATTAAGTTGTTAAAATTGTATTTGAAACTATTTTGATTTATATGTTTTATGGTGAATGATTTGATTCATGATTAGCTTGTCTTCCTAATTTGGAACCCTATGTTCAATATTTTAGGGTTTTGAAGTGGTAAAACGCTAGTTGAGGTAGATTGCCTACTTGACTCTATCTTTTTATATTACTATATTACAGTTTGCTATATTAAGACTCATGCTCTAAGCTAGTTATCTTATTAGTAAAATATCATTTTAAAGATTCATGTTTATTTTATTTTAGTATATTCCTGGTAGAGTTGTGCTAACCTCCCCTTACTGAGTAACTTTAGTTGATCACCCTTCTTTCTTCCTCCCAACTTGTTGTAGGTAGTAGGTGCGGTTGTGTGGCAGCGTGGTGGCCATTTACTACTGTCCTATCTTCTATGTTTTTGTCCTCTCAGTTCATGTATGTTCATTTTGGTCATGCACATGTTATTGAGTCTTGGATCCACTAGTATGTAGAGAACCATGTTGCATGATTTGTATGTTTGTCTAATTTCTTGGAAACTTCGTTGCACTTGTGATCAGTACAGTTCTTGAACTCTACTATTAGGTCATGTTGTTGATGTTTCTCTTACATACATTTAAATTTCCCTATTTTTGTATGTTTTTGTTAGAGGTTGTTGATTCCAGGTTTGTTGGTTGACCTTGCGGTGACTCGATAGTTGAGTTGTAGGGTACCCCTCCTCGGATTGCCGCGGCGATTGTCGTGTCCGCTGGGCCTGCAGGTCGGGCCGTGATAATTTTTTAATTAACAACAAATTTAATTAAAAAGGAGAGATACAATAATAAAACGAAAGAAAATAAAAATACAACCCACTAGAAAATTGATATAAATGATAAAAGCGTCCTTGTTTCAATGATCTTATAATTAAGACACTTGATTTTTACATGAGATCGAGATTAAATTTTTTTTAATATAAATTTGAGATAAAAATGAACATGTAAGTGGTGTGATTTATAACACTGTTAAAAATATATAATAAAAATAAAAACAGATACAGTGACAATAATCGCCACTCGGCAAATAGGAGTATTCATCCTGAGTGAAGTGAGCCAAGATCCACAGAGAAACTTAGCCGATGTTAGAGTTGGGTGTTATTTTATTTTAATTTAATTTAATTTTTAATAGAATCTCTGACTTGAGCATCATACATATGGGAAATTGGGAATTGAATCTAGCATAATCTGTAGCTATTTACAAGGAATCATTATAGACCTGTGCAACATGGAGATGCCATTCAATTCACAAGAAGAGTGGCAAATAATTGAGGGTCTATAACTTCATTGCATCCATGGCTCAAAAAGAAACTTTATATGCTCTATGAGATAACATGCATTGGAAGAAGGCAAAGCTTTTCAGAACTCCATTCCTTTGCTTGTGATCAAACATGGAATTCAAAAACCCTTTGACACAACCATTCAATGAAAACCAGACACATTCACACATAAAATATATGTGAAAGTTGGTTTGGTTCAATCATGGGACCCACTCACAACTCAAAACTTATCTTTGTGCATTCTTTTCTTCTTCCTTTTGTTCTTCTTGATGATGATGAAGTTTGTGTTATGTGTTCCATCTGTTTTTACTTTGGTTTCATTTGTTTGAACACTAGGAATAAAAGTAGAAGTTCAGTGAATGAAGATGAGGGATCCATGCTGGCTTTTCTTGTCTCTTTTGTTTGATGTTTTGATTTGATGATACCATGCAGTTGGAGTAGGTGAGTTTCATAAATTACTGTGTGCTCTATGTTTGTTGGTTTTGACCAAATTTCAGCTCACCAAGGATTTGTCTCACACATCTTTTTTGACTACCAAAATAAACTAGAAGTTAATAATAAAACTTAAAACTTAAAAGCAGCCTTTTAAAAAAATTTGTATAAACCATTAAAATATATTAGAAAAAATAAAAATACAAATACACTAATTGAGATCAAAATACCATTAAAAACATAATTGAGACTTGTAACAATATTGTAGAACAATATTTAGTAAGATCAGATACTAAAATTAAGCTTTAGTACAAGTCTACTGTATGAAAAATTATATTTTTCATACATTTATAATTGCATGGCAAAGTAATTTATTATCATAAAATTATAATATCTGATATATAATTTTTTGTGTATTTGACAAGCACTTGTCACTCCACATACTTTTCTCATATAATAAATTTTTAAAAATCATTAAGCGATAATAACAAATGCATCTATATTTTTATATATTTTTTTGATTTTATTGAATTGAAGGGTGCTTATCACTTGTTTGAAAAAAATTGAGAAGTATGTCAGCCACAGAGGTGTCTCTGAAAAAAAAAAACAGACAATAAAATTTTCAGGAGATGGCGTTGATGGTGGTCGATTAGTTAGACTGTGTGGAGCATAGAGAGTTGAAACTATGACTTAATGATCATATATATCCAAAATCTCCTAATTTGATTTTCTTAACTCTAATTGGAATGTAAATAGCTAGCCAAAAGGGATATATTTGATGCATTTTTATTATAATCCAAAATTATGAGATTGAGAAGTTAATTCAATTAAAGATATGGTTATTCCTCACCGACCAACTACTATTCTGGGAAAAGCTGCCATTTTTGACCATAATATTGAAGATTTATAAAAGTACATTTTTATCGAGAATAGATAACAACAACACAAACACAGAGACAGAGACAGAGAGAGAGAGAGAGAGAGAGAGAGAGAATGGAGAAACTCCTCTCAAATGGTCACCATGAAAGCTTGCCAGAAAGCTACATACTGCCAGTGGATAAACGCCCAGGTTTGATCATCAACAAAGCCATTCCTGTCATAGATCTTGCTGCTCACAATCATGAACAAACTGCCATGCAAATCCTTGAAGCTGCCAAGGAATATGGCTTCTTTCAGGTTCTCTCTTGATCTATTACTATTTTTATCTCTAATAATTACAATAAAACTATTATTGATCTGCATGTATATACATACATACACACACACACACACACACACATATATATATATATATATCTTAAGGTGGTGAATCATGGAATTGAAGAAGAAGTGATAAGAGAGATGCTGAAGATAAGCAAGGAGTTCTTCCAGTTGCCAATTGAAGAGAAGGCTGTGTACTTTTCAGAAGATGTGACGAAGTTTCCAAGACTACACACAAGCACCACCCGTGTGAACAAACTGGAGAAAAAGGTCTGGAGAGATTATTTCAAGTTTGTTTGTCATCCTGTTGATCCTCAATCCATGGATCAATGGCCACAAAGACCAACCGGTTTCAGGTCCTTAATTTTTTCTTTTCTGTTTATTTATTTGCAACAGAAATAAGAATTTTTTCTTTTCTGTTTGTTTATTTGCAACAGAAATAAGTAGTTAGATTATAAAAACTTGTTTGTTTTACAGAGAGATTGCTCCAAAGTATTCAAAGTTTGCAAGAGAACTGGGACTGAAGATCTTGGAGTTTATTGCTCAAGGACTGAAACTTGATGATAACTACTTCAATGGAGAACTCAGTGATGGTACTTCCATTGTAAACATTAACTATTACCCGCAATGTCCAGACCCAAGTCTAGCACTTGGCTTACTGAGTCACTGTGATCCAAATCTCATCACCGTTCTTCTCCCGGATGATCAAGTCAATGGCCTCCAAGTCCTTCACCATGGTGATTGGATTTCTGTTGATCCAATTCCCAATGCTTTTGTCATTAATGTTGGCCATCAATTGGAGGTATATTAACAACTGTATATTTTCTGCTTAATTAATTAATTACTTGTTGGAATAATTAAATATATATTTTGTTTACCTTGTTTTTTCATCATTTTTACTGCAGTTTATTACTAATGGGATACTAAAGAGTGTGGAACACAGAGCAGCGACAAGCTCAGCCATGTCTAGGATTTCAATTGCAACATTCATTTATCCTAGCTCTGAATGTGTGATTGGACCTGCCAAACAATTGATTGATGAGAATAATGGTCCAATTTTCAGAGAATTCAAGTTGAAGGAGTTTCTAAGCATTTATAATGGTCACATTGGTGATACTGCAAACATTATGGATGCTTTCAAAATCAAGGCTTGAAGTTTATAGCTTATTTTATGAGAATAAGACAGCATTGATCTTTGCTATAGATGTACTCTTGTCATTTTCAAGGAAACTCCTGAGAAGTTTCATATACTTTGAAGATGATCACATGAAGTTGAAGCTTGTCAGTTAATCATTAATAATAAAAATTATAAACTCAAATGATGGATTCCTTGTTGAGAAGATCATTGATGTTTATTTAAATGTGTTCAATGTTTGATCAAATATTGTGTGCATTTGAATAGTCTTGGCATTTTTGAAAGATATTATTGTTAATTTTAGTTTATTTAATAAAAAGAAAAACATATTAAAAACAGTTTCAGCACGTTTGATATTTGGAGTTGCAAAGAAAAACCGTGCTTCTAAAAGTCAACCTTTTAAAAATCAATAAATATACATATGGCTTTGCTTTCTCGCATTCATAGTGGAATAATCATCTCGTTATAATTATATATAGTATTCTTTCTGAGATGAATAAATTAAATATTTTACTAGTGATTCAAATCTATTTCTAAAATACTTTTTTTTTTAAAATAAATTTCTAAAATACTTTCATAAATCTCGTGTTTATAACTACATACAATTTAATTATCTCACAATAAATAATTAATATTTTATTTCCTTTGTAATTCAAAAGTTGAGAGCTCAATCCTGCAGCTTATTTATATTTATCAATATATATATGCAATTTATTTCAATGTTGATCACCAATCTAATGAGAGTTTTTTTATATTGCACTCTTTTGTTATTTATTATCAAAATATTTAATAAATTTCTCATTTTTTTTTATCATTAGAGTAATTGGTTGCTACTTCGTACTTTAGGGTTACAAGTATCTCATAAATTATTTTAAACTTTTAAAGATAATTTTTTTAATGCTATAAGCTCTAATTTTAACTGAGAATATATATATATATATATATATATATAAGTTTATGAATGACAACTATTTGAACTCCCTAAACGGGTAATATGTAAAATTGATAGGATTAGGCCAGACTTTCTTTTGAATGGACGAGACTTATCTAATGCAAAATGTAGTCTTATGGCATGGTCCCGGATCTACAAGTCCAAGATTCAAGGAGGCTGGGGTATTTTGAATTTGAGTGACTTCAACCATGCCCTAAATAAGCAATTAATCAACTTTAAAAATATACTATTTTTAAAAAATTAAATTTATTATATATTATGAGATAAAATAATAAAAACTAGTTTAAAACAATATAAATTTAGTGTTATGTTATAAATTTTTAATATTATTAAAATAATATTGGTAAAAATTTTACGAGAAATTGAGAAGTGTAAAATAGGTCTTCTACTTTAATATATATATATATATTGATATATAGTATTTATTAGAATTTTATGTAATAAGGGGCGGGGATTCCCCGATCCTGTGGGGATCCCCGCGCGGGGAGTGAGTGGGGCGAATTTTTCCCCACGGGAAATTTAAGGAAGCGCGAATGGGGACGGGGATCCCATTCCCTTCCCCGCCCCACCCAATTTGCATCCCTATAGAAGAAGGGGTTCTCAGTTAAATCATTTAACACCTTCCTCAACGATGAGGGGACGAGATGTCCCCTAAGCAAATTCCTCTGGAGAGGTGTGTGCCCCTTGAAAGTGAAAATATTATTTTGGCTAATTCTCAATGACAAGATCCTAACTCTGGAAAATCTAGCTCGCAGAAGATGCAATAGGGTTGCCACCACCACTTGTGCCCTTTGCCTTTCGGGTTGTGAGGATGTGAACCATCTTTCGGTTAGTTGTCCCTTTGCGGCCCGGATTTGGACACATTTCAATGTTGTCTTCAGTGTCTCCACTTCCTCTGCCTCTCTGAGTGAGATTTGGTCCATTTGGGTTAATAGGCCTTTCCCTCACAAGCCCTTGGGAAATTTACTTGTTCGTGCTACTTGTTGAGCTCTTTGGGCCAAAAGGAATAGCCGTATTTTTTTCCTTGCTTGGCCTCTAATTTAATTCTCTGCAATCATTTTCAAAATTGACAGGTTGTTTCTCACTTGGTTTTTTGTAGCCTTAGGTTCGGTTCAGGCCCAATTGGCGCCTTCCATCTCATTGATCAAGCGCAATCTCTCCTTCGCAAAGTCCCTGCCTGGCAACCAGAGTGCCCCTAACGCCCTTGAGAGTGGTATTGAGGATTCACACCTCTACCAACATCTCTCCTTTTTCTGTTTGCCCCCGGTTGGGGGCGCTTCCGGGTTTCGTATGTTTTCTTGTCGTTTTGTTATAGTGCTCTGCCTGCTTTGCTTTTTTTGCATTTTGTTCTTCTACCGATGTCAACTCACTGGTTTATTTGGCCTTCATGTCCCTATCTATTCTTGTTTATTTTTTATGTGATCATATGTAGTTTATCCATCTTTTTTTTAAAAAAATAATAAATAAACAAAACATCAGTTCATAAAATTTACTATTTGGGCCCTTCAAACAATCATTAAGAAAAAAAATTCTATAAATATATATAATTAATTTTTTAATAATTAATATTTAATCTAATTTTACTATAAAATCACAAACTTGATGGAAGGGAGGATTCAAAGTCTAGAATGTTCCCCATTTTGTCACTAATTAATTTTTTTTAAAAAAAAAATTACAAAAGTTGATGGGAATGTTAGCGTCAACGAACACGTGACGTGAACCCTTACATGAGGGCAAGCCAAAACCTTGTTGTTCAAGTTAAATTCAAAAAATAAAAAGACAATTCCAATAAAGCCATCTCAATAGTTGACACTTTGACTAATCTAGAGAAAGATATAAGAAATCAAATCCAATTCTCTTATTAATAGGCCCCACTTCTCCCCTGTTTCCACCTCTCCCTATCACAACTCTTCCCAAATACACCCCTATAAAACTACATAATCAATTACTCTATTTTTACTATATTATAACTTTTTATGAGGACTTTTATGCAAATCAAACAAAACCAACGGTCTCCATATAAACTCAAAGCGGGAAGCGGTTACTTTTACCGTCTTAGCACTGCATTGACAAATGGAAGAGAGCTCTCCAAGACAAACCAAGAACGAGAGAGAGGATCCTGAGGTCCGGTACCGGGGAGTTCGCCGCCGTCCATGGGGCAAGTTCGCTGCCGAGATCCGTGACTCCAACCGGCACGGCGTCAGAGTTTGGCTTGGCACCTTCAACACTGCTGAGGAGGCTGCCCGGGCTTATGACCGAGCTGCTTATGCCATGAGAGGCAGCTTTGCTGTTCTTAACTTCCCCAATGAGCATCGTTCTTTAACCTCTTCTTCTTCATCATCATCATCATCTTCTTCTTCTTCTTCTTCTTCTTCTTCTTCTTCTTCTTTGAGGAGTGGGCAAGTTATAGAGTTGGAGTATTTGGATGATAAGTTGTTAGAGGAGATGCTTGCTCCTGAGGAGAAGGGAAACAACAACAAATGAAATTTATTAGTTTGTTTGTTGTTGTTGCATGTTCTTCTTCTTAATTCTTCTTCTTCTTTGCATTTAGTGAAGATTTAATATGACTTCAGTCATGTTTCATGATTGTTGATTTTATTAGTATCAGGATTCATTTGGATTTTTAAAAGAATGAATGAGGTTTATTGAATTCTTTTGGAGTGTGTTCTTCTTTTAATTTGCATGATTGATGTGAAGATATGTTTTAGCTTCAATTGATCATGTTAATTTGATTATAGGTTTGGGTAGAAGTTGGTATAAGTAATGTTGATTGTGTTTATATTGATCAGCATTCATTTGTGTTTTGAATAAAAGAAAATGAAGCTTTCTACTATTCATCATCTTCTTCTTCTTTGCATGAAGTCGATCGAGATTAACTTCAAAAGTTTGATATATTGTTGATTATATTGATTTGAAGAGATCAACATTTGATTATTTTTGTAATTGGAAAAGAAGAGGTGAAGTTTGTATGTTGTTGTTGTTCTTTTTCTTCTTCATTTTATGAAATGAAGATATTCAATAATATCAATTTTGAATATTGTTTATTAATTGGTTTATAGAGAATATTAGCTATCATTATGTTTTGATAATAAGAGATGAAGTATGTTTCAGGATTTTTTGTTATTTTTTATTTTTATTAAGTGGGGGCTTTGAATCCTCCATTCTCGACTTGAAATGAAAATAAAATACTAACCCCTGTGTTAATGGTAAAGATGGTATCTTTAATTTCTACATTTGTTAATTTATAAATATTTGTTTATAGTAATAATTTTTTTCAACTGATCTTCAGTGGGAAAAAAAAAGAAAGGGCAAGGAGTTGTTATAAAATGATGAAAAAGATAATTTAAGTGAAATATTTGGAGAAAATTGCTGATTAGACTAATTAATTGTTTTTTATAATATTGCTTTAATTATAAAGATGTAACACATATTGTATCCAAAGAAATGAAGATGATCCTATGAAAAAGTAAGCAAATTGTGCCAAAAAATGATCAATATCATTTGATGGCATGATGCAATTTATTCAATAAGTGTCCATGTTGTGTAATAATTTTACTATATATATATATATATATATATATATATATATAGTTATGCAAGATCATAGTTAACATCGAGCACTAATTAACGATCAACATTAATGGCACAAGAAACCTAAGAGCAAAATATATTAATCATTTAAAAACCGGAAATAGACTCTAATTAATTTGGATGGCCATGGAAAGTAAACCAAACAATAGAGAGAACAACAAGAACAATTCAAATTCAGTTTAGTAATATGACTACAATAATTCAAACTGCTTGCCAGAATTCTGAATCTCACACAGGACCAAGATCAACCTGACATTAAAACTTGATGTCGTGAAGGCAATGGCGTTTTTTCTCGTTTTACAAATTCCTCAACGATGGTGAACTAAGATGTCTAATAAGTCAAGCTATATGAAAGGGACCTTATTTTCAGAAAACCAACATTTTCAAATGGAAAAAAAAAACTTACTTGAGAGGACGAGATCTTAATCCTAGTAAACTTTGCCAAACAAGCCTGTAATAGATTACCTTTTATTACTGATCATACTCTGCCATGTTGCACAGGAAAATGTTGACCATTGCTTCTTTAAATGCCCCTTTGTCTCCAAATTCTGGATTCACTTTTGTCACATATTCAGTCTTTCTCGATATCTACTCTTAATGAAGGAGTGACCTTGATAAGCACTTTTGGTGTCAAGGCTATCATTTGGAATATTTAGCTAAAATAGAACAACTGCGTTTTTAATTTTTATGTCCTCACGATTTACTTGATTATAATCAAAATTGATCATCACATAATTCCCTCTTGAATATCTACAACCCCTAATGTGAAAAAAAGCAACATGGAGGAATCTTAAGTTACATTAAATGGAGCCTTGACTTTCTTCACTCTCTTGCCAATGCTCTTACCTCACAACGACTAACACCTTCCATCTAGGATATCCTCGATTAAGTGATCCAACCCTAGACACTGTCTAGCCTTCTTGTTCTGGCTGCCCTAGCTTTTAGCATTATAAGTTCCTTCTTGTTCTGCCCTACTCAAATTTGGTGGGTCAAGGGACTACCTGTGTATATAATACACCATTTCCTATGCGGCGTACAATGCCATGAGTCGTACAACTAGCAAAGTGTACTAGGATTATATATATAATTCTTCCTCGATTATCTAGCCGACAAATTGAATGATGTTTGCTAATTCACAAAACTAAGAGAGAAATGAATTTAATTAACCAAGATGACGAATCTAGGGTAAATCAAGATGAGAACATGGTACCTTGGACACAAATTCACTTGAAACTACTTTACAAATTCTTGGATGGTGGAGATTCCTAAGTTAGAATGACCTCTTTCTCAAGCGTCCAAACCCTAATTTCATACAACGACACCAATCGCCATACAATTGCATCAGAAGGTTCTGTGAGTCCCATTTATATTAGGTTTAACCCTAATCTAGAGAGTTTGACACCATACACCCTATATCTAGGCGTGCGCTCAACCTCTATCCTCTATGTGGATCTATGCATGATTGATTTCTCAATCCTAATCATATATATAAATTAGATGTGTGTTTGGGTTTTTACACTAGCAAACACAAGCATAAAGCAACATAGAGGATAGTAAGAACAACTCAAATAGCTAATATAATTAAAAAGAAAATTAACTACAAATTATCCGAAGATTCAATAATCCAAGGCACCAATAAAGATTTAACCTCTCATCATACAAGAATCCATGACAAAATCCAAAACTAGAGACATGAATAAAAACATATGAAGAACTTCCTCAGTGGTTCTCTCTATTTGGATGATGGAATCTCTCTGATTAATTGTCGATTTTGCCCTCAATCTGGTACCTAATGGACTGATATTATAGCGTCAACGTGTCCTGGATTGGTGTCTTTTGATCTTCGCTTGAAACCCTAGCCTCTAATAAAGCTCTCGCCAAAAGTTCCTCACAAAACCCTAATTGTCAAGCTTTATACTACAGGTAAAAAGATAGTGCACACCCATGTATGTTTATAATGTGCTTGACTCGTGCTGATTGTTGTCGACACTTGGGACTTGAATGATCTTCTCAATTTTTGGAACTCCACTAATAACCACGCCCAAGAAGCATGCTTATGCTCTTTAAGCATGATCGTGATCTATGCAAGAAAATCGTTCTCTGGATGTGCTTTGAATTTTCTCTATACCCGTAAATCTGCATGTTCTAAGCATGTTCATGTACGGCCGTGCTCTTATCTGAAAATTGTACTTTCTTACACAAATTGCTCCAATTCGCTTCAATTCCATTCATTTTGTCCTGATTTCCTAAATACTTGCTCAATAAACATAAAATACCCAACATATATAGCACAAAAATAAAGAAATTCATGTTAAAAGACAAGTTAAGTGCATGAGTTTTTAATATGAAAAATATGTATTTCATGCAATCATTAGCATAATTTTTTTAATAAAAGTGGATAAACCACTAATTCATTAAATAAAAAGTGAGAACAATAGTAGAAAGAGCGAGTACAAAAGTATAGAAAATTAAAGATGGATATTAAAACACCAAGCAAAAAAGAAAAGAAGATATATTCACCAGAAGTGAAAACTGATTAAATACCCTAGGTAACTTACTAACAACACGGAAGAACATTGGCACTTTGGAGGCAATCCAAGTGAAATCATTCTTGCTTGAGGCAATCCAGTGGTTTATTTAGTATTGTATCTATGTGTTTTTTTTTTTGTACCCGTCTTTTGTTGTTATTTTAATAAATTAGTGGTTTATATACTCTTACTAAAATAATAATAATAATTAAAAAATCTAAAAAAAATTAATAGCAACAATTAATCATACCTTCGCTTGATTATAAATAGTGTCTTCGAAGAAATCTCTTCGAGAAGATCGGAAATGTGTCCAAATTGGACAGTCATTTGAACATGATCATAATTTACTAGGGATGTACGTTCATCTAATTTAATAACATAACTATATATATACAGAAACGGCAACGATCTAATATAGAGTACTAACCGATATATAATTCGCACCCTTCTTCATCCATCAATGAACAATGACATAAGAAAATCAGACCATAGATGGTTTGATATATTGTGTGGATATAGATTTATAAAAGGAGTATTCTTCTTGAAAAGCTTAAAATATCAGTCCAATTTGGATGGCCATAAGAAACATGCAAACCTGCAGACCAAACCAATTACCAAACCCAAGAACAAGACTTCAGAATTATTGCAGTTCTACCACTAAAATAATAAAAATAAGGAACCCCTAGCCTTCACCTAATAACAATTGTTTTCAAAGAAATCAGATTTAGAATAACATATATATATATATATGTATGTATGTATGTATATATAGATATATATAATTCAGAAGCAGCCTGGAAGGAAAGAACAAGGAACCAACAGTTGAAGGTTTTGACCCACTTGATGTTGTTCATCATGAAATAATGAAGATATGGTCATAGTTTGACTGCTTAAGTGTTCTTTAATTGACCTGCCTTTAATTTCCTACCTTTGATCATTGCTTATAGATGGCGACCTTTCTGTTTTTGGAACATAAAAGGAGAACCACAAATTCTTCTTGTCTTCAGCTATTACCATGTATTTCACTTGATTAATTTCTAGAAATGAAATATATTCATCTACTTGATCAAATCAAATATACATGCATGCAGGTTAACATATATACATTCATACCAAGCCAAAAAGAACCAAAATATCTTTAATAAAGATTAATTTTGTTTGCATATATAGATTAGCTATATTATATTGAGTAAACCATAAGTCTAGCTTCCATGAACTAAAGCTAAACTTTCATTTTAATGGAGGACTACGTTATCAGTTATATATAATCATCTGAATCTAATTAATCCAAACATATACATGCATCAAGGACTCATTAATAATATTTTAATCATACAAACATGAAATGACTGTACTTGTACATGGATTTGCTTTGCATGATGGGACGCTTTAAAGCAATACAGTGGAGTTCAGATTCAAAGAACCTATGCTACCAGTATCAAAACCTATCTTTCTTTTGGAATGAAGGACCACAATTGGAGACTATGAACCAAATTTTATATTGGCTCTATTTAATCTATCATGCATGTATTAATTGTTTGACTTTAACTTTGATCTATGTTCTTATAATTCATCTGTGTATTGGATAGAGACGTAGATAAAGACAGAAATATGTTCCCTTTTTTACCCTTTTTAGCCAAGTTCATTGCACCAGTTAATACTACACTAGAAGAACAAGTTGCTGATCTGACATGATTCCATTTAGACATGTGTTGTTTCACTTGATTATAAACTTCTATGTTTTCTTGTCTTTTTTATGTTTGAAATTAATTTGTGTCTATTTCAATTCACACACACTCACTCACACACACACACACACACACACACACACACACACACATACAAATTCATATATTCATTCTTAATACAAATATATATACTTAATATATTGAAAAGTTATAGTGTTTTTTTTATGTATATACATATACATATATATATAAGGAAATATATAGAAAGGTCATTTCTATGTACATGCATCATATTTAAGTTGTACTCATTTATGTATACTTTTAAAAAATCAGTGAATAAATATATATAGTTTACTTTATTAAAAATATATTGTGGATATATCTTACAATACATGTTCCACCCTCTATAGTCTTGACTTGTAAATAAAACTAACAAGCCAACTAACAATAGTTAGAATGAGTACTTAAAATATTCACAATCAATGAATTGAAAAGGACTAATAACATAACCCATAAAATGAAAGGCCACAAATAAAAAAAAAAGAATTGTGTTATTTAAAAAGAAAAATCAAAGATCTTTATCAAATTAAAAAGCATGCAAGTAGGCCATCCACTTGCATAAATTTATAAGCTAGCATAATTTATTAATCAATTATATCCTAACTCTTAAACTTTTATAAATAAATAAATCACTCATAATTCTTCCAAAATACACACACATATACATGTTAATCAATAAAACTGAAAATTCATGATAATGATACATACAAAAAATATCACAAGTTCCTTTCATGACATTGATATTCTAATTAAAATTTCCATTTTATTTAATTTTTGTTTTATAATATAAACCAAAGATAGTTAATGAGATTATTTATTACTAAAATAACCAATGATGTGCATATACGTGTATTATTAATTCAAATAAAATAATTAAGTTGAAACTAGACCGGGAATGCAGGAGCATGAATAAAATAATATATAAGAAAAGGAGGGGGGTGGAGGACAAACTTACAAAAGTGACGTCATCTAATCTGGACATATACCGCCGCCCTGCGTCACTTTAGCACGTGACCTATTAACATCCCGGGCCCACTGGGCCCACAGGGCCGGGCCCCCACCAAAAGGAAGCACCCTACCCAGTACCCAACGTCCCATCCATGTAACCCTTCATCCATGGAACTCTTCATCCATGTATTCCCTTATCCACTATAAATACTAGTTTTCCTTTCTCCGCATCCACTTCCAGTAAAAAACCATAACCGGAAAAACAAACAAACTCGGAACTCCACTTCCAAGTTTTCAGTTAAACCAGTTAAAATCCCATGGAGCTTCCTAGTGGAAGAGAAGGAGAAAGTGTGGGGAAAGAGAAGAGTTACAGAGGAGTGAGGAGAAGGCCATGGGGGAAGTTTGCAGCAGAGATAAGGGATTCAACAAGGAGTGGAGTACGTGTTTGGCTTGGGACTTTTGACAGTGCTGAAGCTGCTGCACTTGCTTATGATCAAGCAGCTTTCTCCATGAGAGGAACCATGGCTGTGCTTAATTTTCCAGTGGAGAGAGTTGTGGAGAGTTTGAGAGGTGTGAGGTATGGAGATGATGGATGTTCTCCTGTTGTGGCTCTTAAGAGAAGGCACTGCATGAGAAGGAAGTCACTGAAGAGGAAAAGGGAAGTGAGGAAAGTCAGGGAAGTGAGGGAAGTGAGGTTTGAGAATGTTGTTGTTTTTGAAGACTTGGGTGCTGAGTATTTGGAAGAGCTTCTTAGTGCTTCAATGGTTTCATCAACTAGCTAGCTTGTGAATTATATTTATAGTTATATATATTTATAAGCCATTGTTAAGAGATATGATCATGAATGCATGGGAGTTTTTCATTAATTTGTAAAGATGCACGGTGTTATCTTAATGAATTTCAAATTTTGATCATGCTCTTAAAATAAATTAAAGATTTATATATATGTTATCATATATATATATGATACATGTATGCATGGGCATTCATGCATTCATCCTTGATTTTCTTTTCTTTGTTTTCATTTAGAGTGATCATAAGATCTTCATTGATTTATGAAGATCATGAGAATGAATGAATGATGGATTGATTGAGACAATATCATCCTTTTCTTTTTCATTCTTTCTTCTTGTTAGAATAATTTATCTTGAAGCTAATTAACATGTGCCTTGTCAATATTTTATGAAATAATAATAATTAGTGGTAAGTTTTTCTTTGATTATGATTGGTTTTGTGAAGATGATTAACTTATCAAATTGAATAAGCATCATGGCCTACAATGGTGGGGAGAGAGTAAGTAATTAGATGGAGTTTTGAGCTTGTTATTTTTGTTATTTTTTAATATTTAACCATTAAAGTGGACATAGATGTTCACAGACAGATGATGTTTATTGAATTTTGAATTAAGGTCAAAACCATAATTTATGGTCAAAACAATGTTTGTTGATAGTTTGTATCATTATTATATATTTTGGTCAAAACAAACAAGCTATGCAGAACAGTAGAAATATTAATAATATAAGAAGCAAAAATATGAATTCTTGATTAAAAAAAATAGACCACCTCATTGCGTTTAACAAAAACCACTCCCTTATATGTTTTTAATAAATTAAAAAGCAATTAAATAATTCAAAATGACTTGAAATTTTAGTATAGAAAGTAAATAAGTTAAAGTAAATATAAATGAATTACCAAATGAAGGGAATGCGAAAGTCAAACCATACCTAATCTAATTAGGAACAATTGTCAACAAAATAAATAGTTTGATAAAGTTGAAATACCTCGCTAACATAACATGTTCGTACAAATTATAATTGATTTAATGTAACATAAATTTGACTTTATGATATTTTCATTGTCAAAACAAAAGCTTTAGTTCAGAAAATAATGTATTTAAATGACTATTCATTTTCACTGTATTAGAAAAATTCATTGAATCTTAGCCACTAGTTGATATTTAATAATGTCATGTTATCTAAGGACATTTCTATATTTGATATGCTATGGTGGAGCGGTTAAATTTGAATCTAATGACTGATGTAGTTGTACATAGTATCACACAATATTTAACATATGTTATCAGCAGTGAAGCACAATAACTAGGAGTATTGTATAATTTTTTTACAAATAAAAACCATTAAATTATGACTTCATCAAGAGTCCATGACTTTTAAAAAGCTAAATAAACCCGCACAAAAACATATACTATATATATTATGAATATTAAAGCTCCAAATATTATTCAATCAAGTTAGATAACATTACTCAAAGCAGTTGGCAATTAATTAATGAAATTCATCACTGGTCCACATCAAAAGAATGGTCCAATTTTCTTGGGGTTTCAAGAAACATGTTAAGAGGACTAGTTAAATCATGTCCAAAGTCATAACATTTAAGAAATTAAAAAGACTACGCAAATATTAGATTTCATTTCAGTGTATGATGAGCAAGTACTCCATTCTTGGTGGCCATTCCAATATCTCAACAAGTGGGTAAACTTTTTAGAAAAATTATATATATTTTTTTAAAAAATATTATCTTATATTCATCTGTGTAAAAATCAAATTATCCTCAAATTATATATATATATATATATATATATAAAGGATCTGTTTAATTGCCGTATAGGTCCCTATAATTATGTAATTTCTGACTTTTTAGTCATTCTAATATTTTTAAGTACAATTAAGTCCTTATATATGGTTGAATTGGGTCATTCTAGTCCATGGTAATATTTTTAGGTATAATTAAATCTTTACAATTTATATGTACTCATCTATATTATGGATTAGAATGATCTAACTTAACTAAATATGATGACTTAATTATATCTAAAAATATTATAAAAATTAAAAAAACAGAAAATACATAATTACAATAACATAACATGTGCAGCAATTTAAACTAAAGGATAACAAGGAAAAGGATAACGATCATTACATCATGTCTGGAAAGCCAGATCTCGATAAGCATCCAACGGTGGAGAGAGTTCGGAGAAAACAACAGGACGACAAAAGAAGAGAATCTATAAATCGGCGGTTGTAATGAAGCCAAATCTAGAATAACATAATCCAACGGTGGATATCATCGTATCAGATAGAAAGAATCCAAGCATCAGATAAAGCGATCTCAGCCGTCCAATCCACGTATGAAAGGTCAGCACTTTTCTCTCTTCTCTCTAAACAAAGTCTTCGAATTTTCTCTTCTTTCTTCTTTCTTCTCTAGAGAGAGAGAGAGAGAGAGAGAATCTCCTTTTTCTCTCTCTAAAACCAGGGAGAGAGAGAAGGGAATGTTCGAAAAGCCCTTCTTCTCATCTCCGCTAGGTTGAAGACCTGGAGAAAGGCGGAAAAGAAGAGAAAAGGAGGGATTTTTTTGGGGGTTGAAGTGTTAGGGTTTGGGGTTTGGGATGGGGGGGATGGATCCAGGGTTGTTGGATGATATCATAAGGAGGTTGTTGGAAGTTCGGGGAAGTAGGCCGGGGAAGCAGGTGCAGCTCTCGGAGGGTGAGATCCGTCAGCTCTGTATCGTTTCCAGAGATATCTTTGCGAAGCAACCTAATCTCCTTGAACTTGAGGCTCCAATCAAGATTTGCGGTGCTTAATCTCACTTTTCCTCTCGCCTTTTCTGTTTATTTTTTTATTTTTTGGTTGATTTTTGAGGTTTTGTAGTTTGGGGATTGGGGTTAAAGTTTGGGTGTTGATTCTTTTGGTTGATTTTGTTGATTGAATTCATCTGATTAGCTTAAATGTTGGATTTTTTAAAAATTTTTAAGAGATTTTTTTTAGTTGATCATGGAGTCATGCTATGGGATGCTCAGAATGGGGTTTTTTAATTTTATTTATAGAAGATGTACATGAATTGTTTAGGGCGAAAAGGTTAGGGTTTTGATTTGACAAGTATGTAAAATGGTGCTAATAATAGCTCCTTCATAGGTTTTTAAAAGTTAATTTTTTTTTTCCTTGGCACTTGAAGTTATATGATACAACTGATCGTGATGAAATTTTCATGGATAAGGTTTATATTCAACTCTTGGTTTAGGTCTAGGGGAACTATAAAGTATAAACAAATTTTCTTTTGCTGCACCCTTATTCCAAAGCGTATAACTTATATTTAAACTCTATTTACACATAGTTGAAACTAGTGTAAACAATCTTAGTATTACTTCTATTTCCTTTGGATTCTGTATTACTTTGTAGTTCATGCCTTTTGCCTGATGTTGAGATAATTCAGTATCCACAAATTGAGCTAACTCCATTATTCTTTAAGAATGTTTTCCTTGAAAATTTATTGTTCACATGTGATTATTAATTCACTGCAAGTTTGATTTAGAGAAAGTGATATTCTATATTTCATTTGTTTATTTTTTCATGTCTTATCATAATTTTTATACTTGTAGACTAAGGACAAGAGATGGAAGTTTTGAATGAGCTCTTAACTGCATTTCTAGCATTCTCAGACTTTGCAAGAAATTTGTTATGATTATTAGAGGAATGACTGGATGGCTTGCCTGGTAGCTTGATACTAGCTTCTTCTTAGTTCATGAATCATAACATAGTGGCTCAATCAATGTTTAAAAAGGCGTTTGAGGCGTACGCCACAAGGCACGCCTTAAGGCGAGGTAGAAGAAAACTGCCCCAAGGCGTATGTCTTACCTTTAATATCTGAGGCTTATGTCTTTTCTATATGAGGCGGTACATACCTTGATTCGTTGTGCCTCAACTAGTTGGGTTATCAAATATGGATCAACACGGATTTTTATAGATCAAATTGGATATTTAAAAAATCCATATGGGTTTAGGGTTTTTTTTTTAGTTTTAAAACAATTAAAATTATTCAAGCAATCAATAAACAAAATAGAAAAGAGATACAAGAGTTGTCGTCGGCTGGAGAAAAGAAGAGAAGAGAAAGAAGGACTAGTCTTGCTATGTATTTTTCTTCTTTTTTTTGCCCCTTCATCTTCAAATCTGCAGTTTTTTTTTTTATTTTTTTTATTTTTCACCAGTTTGAAGATTTCTGCCTGGAGGAGATGACATGGCAGTGGCTCTTGAAAAGCCCCACTCCCCTTCTTCATACATTCTTATCATATTGTAAATATTTTTCTAAGTAAAGAAAAGGGACCAATAGTATTGGTGGACGAGGAAGACTTCAAATGAGAAGAGGGTGTTCATGTTGAAGATGAAAAAGAAAATAATGATTTTGCGGGAAAATTTTCGAGTGATAGTGATTGGTGAGTGATGATGGTGCATATGTTATGTTTTTGGGGGCAACTACAAGACAATTATTTAGAATGAAATAAGTTCAAATTAAAAACTATGGAAAATTAAAGATGTCTAATCTTTTTATGAATTTTATGATTGTTTTGTTACTTACTATTTAATTTCTTTTTTCATATTTTTCTATATATATATATGTATATATTTAAAAAAATTTAAGTTGAGGCTTATGCCTTAGTCCACCTCACCTCACAAACGCAAAACGCCTCAGGTATGCCTTTTGCCTTTTTAAACATTAGCTCAGTGATAGGCTGAAATCAGTAATGTGTAACTAAATAAGTCATAACTAAGATACCCAAACTTTCCATGAATGTGATCATTAAGGTTGCACTAATTCTGTGAAGGTATCTTCAATAGTGTAAGATTCTTGATATGAAGCCATAGACAGTTTGTTGATTTTGATAGAGAATCAAGTAACTTGAGTCTTGTGAAGTTGGGTGAGTAATATACTTGTGAATAAGACCATCAAATGAGCCAAGCCATTTGTTAACAGCTTAAGTCTGGCTTGCTTAAACTCGCCTAATTTATAAATCAGAAAGCTTGAGCTAAAATATTAGTTTCAATATTTATTACTTTAAATTATAAAGAATACTAAGTTTATATATGTAGTCAATTTTATATTTTAAACAGCTTAGTTGGTTATACCAAATATTTGTTTATCATTTCATTTTAAACAAAGTAAAAGCTAGTATTTTGATTTGTTGCATTTTCTTTTGTTGGAGTCTGGGAGGGTTCAAACAACCATTACTTCATTGTTATTAAAGGCGTGCCTCAGGCACAAGGCATCTTAGGCTTTAACCTAGATGGCTCAGAACCTCGTAGGCAGGTGGCATTAAAGAGTAGCCCTAAGGCGCTTGCCTTGATTCGAGGCTTAAGGTGATTAGAAGCACAACTTTGTAAAGTGTAGATTTTTTTTTTTTTTGTAACTCTAATTATTAAGAGTTGGACAAATATGAGGTATTACATAATCATTAAATTAATCTTAATAAAAATAAAAGGGTTTTTTTAGGTTATTGGAGAATGATGATTTGACAGGGGATGGGCGGGGAATCCGATGGAGAAAAGAATTGGTGTTTGAGAATAATGATTTGACATGGGTTTGTGGTTGCTTAGGCTAGTGTTAGTTGGGGAGCCATTCTATCAAACTAGGTTAACTAAAGGGGAAGATGTGATATCAACATCCACCCTAAGTGTTAGGACAGGTAAAATGCAAAAAAGGTCTTTTGCTAAAGGGAAACGGAAGCGCATTGATCCTATTAAACTTAGAGATGAGGAGTTTGAATATGAGGAGAAGAAGAAGAATATGAAGATGAGGAGAATGAATATGAGAATGAGTGGGAGGATAGTGATGAAGAAAATAATGAAGCTATTGAACTTGATAAGGATTAGGATTTCCTAGTGTAGTGGCATTTCTTATTATTAGCAGAGTAGTAGTAGGTAATAGTATGGTGATTTTTTTTGCTATGTGGGTAATATGCTATTTTGCTCTAGGCATATTTTATTCAAGTTTGAATTTTAAACTTTGATTTTCCTTATTTTATAAAATATTGGTGTGTATTATAAATTTTATGAATTTTTAATTTGTTTAATAACTTTTTTTGCTCCTTGCTTCGGAAATGCACGCTCCTGTGCTTTGCCTTTTGCTCCTAGGTGAGATGACCTCTATTATCTTGATGCGCCTTTCGCTTTTAATAACTTTGGTTCACTTCAAAAGTATAGAAGCCTTTTAATTTAGTCTCCGGACACGGTTGACTTAATTCAAGCCATTTTGAGCAACTAATGATCAGATTAAATTAGAACGTGCCAAGCCATTGAGCTAGAGCCAAGCTCAAGGAAAGCTTCGCTCATTCAAGCTCTGCTCATTTACAGTGTACTTGTCAGTATGTGAATTATCCAACTTGTATTATGATTTAAACACTGATCATGACATGGTAATCTTTTTTTAGAATTTGATTTCCATCAAACAATGGTCACCCAAATTGTCTGGAAAGCAAAATGGGACAATGTAATGCATGCTACCATGCAGAGGGCACTGCAGAAGGATAAGGAACTGTTGTTGTATTAATTCTTATCAAATGTTTGGTACAAAGATGAGTAAGTTACTTTTTTGGTTGGTTTATCAAGTAATGTGTTGTAGGTGTAAAATAGGACAACTTTGTATTTACTGTTGGTGTTACTTTTTCTTTTTCAAATAGACATAAATTAAAGCAAAAACCTATTAAATATTCTATTGACTACTGAACATATGGATAACACTGGTGTTGTCCACACTCTTCTTTGGGATAAGAAATTTCAAGAAACTAAAATTGTATTATCTTCTGGCATGCAGGTGACATTCATGGCCAATATTCTGACTTGCTAAGGCTGTTTGAATATGGTGGATTCCCTCCGGAAGCCAATTATCTCTTTTTAGGTGATTATGTTGATAGAGGGAAGCAAAGCCTTGAAACAATATGCCTTCTGTTGGCCTATAAGATTAAGTATCCGGAGAACTTCTTTCTTCTGAGAGGGAATCATGAATGTGCATCTATAAACCGAATCTATGGATTTTATGATGAATGCAAGCGTAGGTTTAATGTGAGTATCTGGAAAATCTTCACAGATTGTTTCAACTGCCTGCCAGTGGCAGCCGTTATAGATGAGAAGATCATCTGCATGCATGGGGGTCTTTCCCCAGACTTGCATAGTTTGGATCAAATCAGACATTTGGCCCGCCCTACTGATGTTCCTGACACTGGTTTGCTCTGTGATCTTCTCTGGTCTGATCCTAGTAAAGATATTCAAGGATGGGGGATGAATGATAGGGGAGTTTCGTTTACCTTTGGACCTGATAAAGTTTCAGAGTTCCTTAAAAAACATGACCTTGACCTTATTTGCCGTGCTCACCAGGTTATAGATTAACGTGTATGAAAGTTTTTTCTTGTGCAAACTTTTGCCAGTGTGTAATGAATTTTCTTATGTGAACTTTTAGGTCGTGGAGGATGGATACGAATTCTTTGCTAACAGACAACTTGTGACAATATTTTCAGCACCTAATTACTGTGGCGAATTTGATAATGCTGGTGCTATGATGAGTGTTGATGACACTCTAATGTGCTCGTTTCAGATATTAAAACCTGCAGAAAAGAAGCCTAAGTTCAGTTTTGGAAGTACAACTACAACTAAAGCAGGAACACCCCCGCCTGGAGTGAAGGTATGAGACAATTCTCAAATATCATCGATAGCATAGCTTGTCACTTAGGTTTAGATTTTGTTTTTTAATCATCTCTAATTATAAGATGCAGATTGCAATGTATATCATGGAATCAGATTCCATGTATGTCGTGTTGGAAAACATCAATTTAACTTGATTTTTCAGACCACATTGTCCATTTTGCATGGGCATTTGCTATCTGCCATATATTTTGTGGAATCAGATTCTACACCTCTTTGGGCTTATTCTCATTTCTAAAACTTTTGTGTTTGCAGTCATTCCTCGGAGCGAAGGCGTAAGAACTGCTATGATCACAAACGGCATAGCTGCGCCATTCATGGTAATTCAGCCGAAGCGAAAGCTTTAGCTTATCGGTCTGTGACAAATATGTGTAAATTAGCTCATGGATCATGCTTTGTTGTCCATACATTATCGGCTTAACCCAAATCTCGGTTGATACTTTAAATTTCCGCATTCTTTGTCAGACATTATTATGCCAGAGAAAGGTGAGGAAATACTTGAAAACTCGAATTCCGAAAATAATGTAATAAGTTGTTTCTGATTCTTCGCCCTGTTGAAGTCTCTGCCATCTAGAGATATTGCTTTAGCAGGACTTTGGACAGGCAATAAGTGATTGAATTAAGATTCAATAAAGTTTATCCTCTCTTTGAAGGTAGAGAGCAGGGGGGAAATTGACAAGAAGAACAGAATTTTTAGGAGAAGAGTGACTTGAATGAGGAATGATGATTATTTTTTATACTCAATTAATGGTCATATTTTTAATCAAATTATGAAAAATAATAAATATTCTTTATTTTATATTTATTAGTTTAAAGTTTTGTTTCACTTAACACCCTTTTTAAAAAATATATATATGTTATTGGTGGTTGTTTTAGATGGAACCATTTGTAAATGATTTTTTTATTGCCGTAAATATTCTCTGAAACTGAATTTAATGTGAAAAATTAGAAATTATATGATTTGTTCATTAAAACTTATATATATATATATATATATATATTCTTCTTAATTTTAATTTGATTTCTAAAATCTCAACCAATTATATGTATTCTCTACTCATCAACTTCCCATGAATTAATACCTTGATTGAAAATCAATTAGTCCACTACTTCCCATACATAAACTTTTTCCAAACCATTAACAACGCCCACTAGCCCATTATGAAAACAAAACAAAGTGCATCACGTTTGCACTTCCAATGGCCATAAGCTAAAGAGAAACCAGGAAACCAAGAAACCAAGAAACCAAAAAACCAAGAAACTAATCATTCCCTAAACTCCCCTAAAAACAACACCCACCACCAACCTTTCATCCCAATTACAGAGATGAAAAACTAAAGAAGGCCAAAAAGATGACAAAAGAATAAACTACAGAATATTTCTCTTAATATTTCTAAATAAAGAACCATCAAATAAAATTAGTTGTCAAACCTAACTAAAAAGCTTTTTGACCCAAAAGAATCAACCAAAGAATATCCCTTTTGTGGGATCCTCATATCTTGCCATAAATACTCCACCATTCCCTCCATCTTCTCCAGCTTTTCCTTCATTCCATAACTTGTTCAAACTTTAGAGTTTGAGCATTCTTTTCATATTTATCTTTGATATATAGTTTGCAATTTTGCATTGGTTGATATCAGAGAATTACAATGGCAAATGAGCAGTTGCATGTGTTGAATGCTTTGGACGTAGCCAAGACACAATGGTACCATTTCACAGCCATTCTCATCGCCGGAATGGGCTTCTTCACCGACGCTTATGACCTCTTCTCAATCTCACTTGTTACAAAGCTTCTCGGCCGTATTTACTACCATGTTGATGGCTCCCCAACCCCTGGCACTCTCCCTCCCAATGTCTCAGCTGCTGTCAATGGCGTTGCCTTCATTGGTACTCTCTCCGGCCAGCTCTTCTTCGGTTGGCTTGGAGACAAGATGGGTAGAAAGAAAGTATATGGATTGACACTCATGTTAATGGTAGTTTGCTCTTTAGCTTCTGGTCTATCTTTTGGCCACACCTCCAAATCGGTGATGATAACTCTTTGCTTCTTTCGGTTCTGGTTGGGCTTCGGCATCGGCGGTGATTATCCTCTTTCAGCCACAATCATGTCGGAATATGCTAATAAAAAAACTAGGGGTGCATTCATTGCTGCTGTTTTTGCCATGCAAGGCTTCGGCATTCTCGCCGGAGGAATGGTAACCATTATAGTATCTCTTGCTTTCAAGAACCGTTTCCCGGCTCCTTCTTACTCCGTTGATCCTTCGGCTTCCACCGTGCCACAAGCCGACTATGTTTGGCGTATAATTCTCATGTTCGGTGCCGTCCCGGCTTTGATAACATACTATTGGAGGCTCAACATGCCGGAGACGGCGAGGTACACTGCTCTCGTCGCTAAGAACACTAAGCAAGCCGCCGCCGACATGTCTAAAGTTTTAAAGACAGAGATCACAGCTGATGAATTGAGTGAAAATTCTAAAATTAACTCAAACTTCGGTTTGTTCTCGAAAGAATTTGTCCGGCGACACGGCCTTCATCTTGTCGGCACTGCCATCACTTGGTTCTTCCTCGACATCGCTTATTACTCACAAAACCTCTTCCAAAAAGATATCTTCAGTGCTATCGGATGGATACCGAAGCCGAAGACGATGAGTGCATTAGAAGAAGTGTTCAAGATTGCTAGAGCTCAGAGTTTGATAGCTCTCTGTGGAACAGTGCCTGGATATTGGGTTACAGTTGCACTCATTGATATATTAGGGAGGTTGAAGATCCAGCTTTTAGGGTTTTTCATGATGACAGTGTTCATGCTTGGACTTGCTATTCCTTACAACCATTGGACAACACCAGGGAACCACATTGGTTTCATTGTGTTGTATGGGTTCACCTTCTTCTTCGCAAACTTTGGACCGAATAGCACGACGTTTATCACGCCGGCGGAGATATTTCCGGCGAGGTTGAGGTCAACATGTCATGGAATATCTGCAGCGTCTGGGAAGTTGGGTGCAATTATTGGTTCTTTTGGGTTCTTATATTTGGCTCAGAATAAGGATCCAGCAAAGGCTGACCATGGTTATCCTGCCGGAATTGGTGTTAGGAATTCTTTGTTCTTGCTCGCCGGTTGTAATTTGATGGGTCTTTTCTTTACTTTCTTGGTGCCGGAGACGAAGGGGAAGTCATTGGAGGAGATTTCAAAGGAAGATGAGCCTGAGAACAAGACTCAATTAGAGACAACCACAGCTTAAATTTTAGTTTCTGTTTGGTTTGTTAGATTTTGTGGGCTCCATTATGTTGTCTCTTGTTGTTGTTGTTGTTATTGTTATTGTTGTTTGTTGGTGTCATTGTGTTGAAAGAACTTAATTTTAAGGTTGTTTTAATTAAGAAGGATTTGATGGTTTCAATTTGATTTATAAATGTATATGGAGAGTATAATTAAATTGAGAAATTATAAGGTCACTTTTGTTTGCCTCATTTGATGGATGTGGAATTTCATGGTGATTTAAAGGAATTTTCAATTTTTGAAAAGTCATTTTTTTATTGATTGATTTAGATAGGTATATTTTATTAATAATATAATTATTTAAAAAAATTCTCTAAATATATGATAACATCGAAGGGTTGATAGCCTGGTCATACTTAATTTTACCGTGAAAATCAAAGATGAATGATAATAGATTATCGATTTTAGGTATGAGCTCACAACCCATATCCATGACATATAGTTCACATTTTATCAATGTATAACAAGGTTTCAAATCTAGTCCACCATGCACCTCTCTCTCTCTCCCTCTCTCAGTTAAAAAGAACAAAACTAATAATACATATATATAATCATTTTAGCATGTAAATTAAATTTTCACATTTCTTCTTTAATAATTTTTTTTTACAAAAAAGACAACGCAGTTAAATGGACAAATATATATGAAAGTGAACTAGTTACAATAGTTTAATGATACTTTAGAAATAAATCTCCTCTAACATACAACTCTAAGAGAGAAAATACTAATCTCAGAGGAGACCCACACAAACTCCAACAAACATGGATGATAAACACTATTTTAAATCAGTTTTAAGAATAAAAGTTGCGGGGGATTTTGCTACGTCTAGGGCTGTTAACGACTTGAAGCTGTTCTCCGGCCATTGTTGTTAGCTGGCGCACCCTGCAAGGTTTGCAATGCATGTTTGATAAGGTTGTGAAATTTAAAAAAATATAAACCCTATTGAGATTAATTAGAAACTTGTAGCTTTTGCCATGGTGATCATGATACATATTTTGTAACCCTTAGCTCATCTGCATGGTTTGCAATGCTTGCATGGCATGAACCATAGTTAACAAGTGCGTGCAACTGTTTATCAGTCAAGAAATTAAAAACTAAAACTCATTTGCATGCATGAAATTAAGAAGAGAAAGTATGAACCCTAATTAGTGTTTATTCCAAAAACTAAAGCATTAAGAAGCACACACACACATATATATATGTTCAAGTGACTACTGTTCCTAGTAAACATGTTTCTAGTGAGTTGATTAGTTATACTATAAAAAATAAATAACATGATACATGATCATTAGAGTTTTTCAACCTGACTTCTTGAGATTTTATTACCTAAATCTCCTCTAGGAAAAGCTTGTGATGAACTTAAAAATAATAATAATAATAAATAAATAAATAATAAAAAACAATTGATGTACATTCAAATGACTTTCTAACTATCACAATTAGCTTAATAAATTCAGAGATATGTGCCACAATAGAAGTACAAATTAATCTTTCCTGAAGGAATATCAAGTGTTCCTATCAATCAGTTTGATTTTCATATTTGTTTGTGGTTTTTGATTTATAATCCATCAAATTCCCAATAGTACTATCTCATACTTTAATCTTCCAAAAATGGAATGTTCAGTAATTTGACAACATGGTTCCAATTCCAAATGATGTTGATAGTTCATTATGTCATTAAAATTGGGTGCATGACCTGCACTAAAAGATTCATCTGTTAACTGAACATACATTGACAAACATTTTTCTGCAAAATATTCTCTTCTTTATTTCTTTTTCTTCTTATTTGTCTCTGAACTAATTAATTAATACCCATCATTGAAAGGTTTTTGGGTCTTTGTGTTTTCAGAAAAAAAAATTTCAATTTGACTGGTGATTTAACCAATTTGTTGATTTTGGATATGAGTCCAATATCTTATTGTAATGGGCTTGATTTCAATCCACTTTTGGCACTGTTTAGCTATAAGATGGTGCTCATCTTGATGTGCATATGAACCAACGTATTAAAATTATAAATTTAAATTTAAATAATTTGAAATATATAATTTATTTATAAAACATTAAACACAATTTCTGGAGATGCTGATATATGTGCTATTGATCCTTTATAATAGTTCTCTGATATATATTATTTATAGTTGAAAATAATACATCATTAGTGGTTAAGTTATTCATGTACACATTGGATTAACATGAGCTCCCACCCTTGTAATAACATAATCATTTCATTCATTTAATATTTTGTTCAAGAGTAAAATCCTCTTAGCAGTGGTTTTGTCACAATTTAAAAATAAAATAAAATAACATAAACTCTTAATTAAACATTCGAAGTAGTTTCAAGGTAATAAACCTGCCAAAATTTTTAAAGCTAACCCAATTATGAGCAAAATGAATATTTTTTAAGTTAAAACGACAAAATTGACAATTAGTTAAATTCATATATTATATTGTACGTTTTGTATAAGGGAGTAATTTTCTATATTTATCAGTGAGTGTATCACAATGTATCAGTGAACTAAACATAAAGGCTTTTAATGAACATGATTTTAGTAAATGGATAAATAGTATAGAATATTTTTTATTTCTTCATTTTCAACACCACTAAAACTTCATAAATGTAACCTTTGTTGTCATTTATTTATATATAAACTCCAATTTAAAACAAATTGTAAGTACATATAATGGAGTTTTAACAATCAATTAAATATTTTACCAAAAGGCTTAAAGTCAAACGGTATTGGTCCATTACAAAAATCCAGCGTGAGATATTAAAAAAAAATTCAAGTTTAAATCTTATTGAACAGAATAGTGATAACAAATTTTTAATTATAGCCGTTGATTATTATTCAAACCCCGTGTATTGCTGAGTGAGAAGTATAAATTAGATGATTAATTTTCAGCACGTGTGCATGTTCTAATGTATATAGTATTTATTGTTTACGTTTTAAAAACAATCAATTACCATGAGATATCAACATAATAATAACATTTATGGTTTAGAAATCCAGAGTTTATTAATACCTCCAAGACATATAAATGGCCATCATAAATATACATACCAACCTCAATTCAATTAATAAATATAAAATAACAAGAAGGAGAAATAAAGAAATAAAAAATAAAAAGGAGGAAAGAAAGCAAGTAAGAAAGAAAGAAAGAAAGAAAGAAAGAAAAGCAAAGCAGGGGGAGTGAATGAGAGAGAGTGACTAGTGATTGATGGATGTGGGTTGATAGCTGAGAATGTTTTTTTGCTTCATTGGAAGTCACAAGGATTCGATTGGATGTCTTTACATGAGATCTCACCCTTAAGATTGACTCAAATATATATATATATATATATGTATTTATTATTTATAATATTAAATAATAAATAATAATATTATTATATAGTTAATGAAACATGAACAATATTGGTAGCATTTCTTTTATGTGTCAGAAATAACTCACATGCAGAAGAACCACTGCAGTGTGTATGTGTGTCTGTGTGACAGTCTCAGTTCACAGAACACAACACTCAACCACCACTGTGTATTCCCTTTCTTTCTTTCTTTCTTTCCTTCTTTCTCTGAAACCAAAGCTATATATTTATATTATTTAAAATATTATTATTAGTTTTTAATTAATAAAATTATTTTATGTTGATAGTAAAAATAAATCATTATAAAAACATAGTAAATCTAAGTGGTAAAAGATTGATAACTCTTTTTTTTAATTCTGTGGTGCCAAACTTATATACATAATTTGAAATATAATTAATTCCAAATATTAATTAATAAATTATTTGTATATTAATAATAACAATAACCAAAGAAATCATCTTGTCCGATAAAAATTTGGGTTTTAAAACAAATGATTTTGAGTATTGAATTTTTATTTTTTTTACAAACAAAAAACACATCAATCAAAGATATAGACACAACCAATAATTGAACATGCGCCTTTACCTGATAGCACTAAGAATGGGTGACAACCCGTTCTCACATTGAGAATCCTATAGTACCTAGTATATAAAAGACTCTCCACTGTCTGTCAATATTTTATCCATTCATTTAGTCCAATATTGGTTTGAATATATATATATATATATATATATACAAAAAAGTAACATATGAGTCAAGTCTATTTCTTTGTAAGTCTTGCATATTTATTTTTTTTCTCTCCAAATTAATTGGTGAAAATATCAAAATAGACTTTTTATTTTAAATTTTTTATTAATTTAATTTTTTTAATATAAAATCTGTTTTTTTATCGTATTTGTATATTTTCATCTTTTGGTCATTCCAGTTGACTAACATCCATTAGTTAGAGGGACAAAAAAAAACTGAAATGTACAAATACAAAAACTAAAGGGACGAATCATCAGCTGGAGAAATTAGAAGGACAAAAATATATAAATATAAAAACCAAAATATCAAATTTTATATTAAATGTACTAAAAGTGCTAAAATTGTAAAATAGAAAGATCATGTTGGTATGTTGACCAAATTAATTTAATCCTGTGAATAAAAAATAATAATTATTTTTTTTTTAAAAAAAAAACAGAGAAGGGAAGAGTGAGTTGTGATGTGGGTGAGGAACAAGATAAGGAAGGGAAAGAGCATTAAAGAGAAGCGGCAGGAGAAGCATAAAAAGGATGATGATGTCAGTGAATCAAACCCAACTCCGAGTCCCAACACGAGCACAGGCACAGGCACTCAACACATGTTTATCTGATGGTTCGGTACATCACACGCATAAGATCATAGCCGTCCAATCATCCCCTTGGTCCCACACTCCAATCCCAGCCATCCAATCAAACAGCTCCCCTCTGCCCCCGTTCATTATTGATTGGTCTCTCTTCCCCTGCACTAATTTTAGGGGCCTCCCTCCCCCCTCTCCCTCCCATTCAAACCAACGGCTCAGATTCCCATGCACTCCCTCTCATCATTGCTTCATTTTATTTTTATTTAATTTCAATAACCCATTTTTCATATTTATAATATATTAAATTAATAATTAATTATAATTCACTGAAAATTTTAAAACATCATGGCAAACTATCTAACATTTGAATTACTAGACAGTCTTTTTTTTCTTCTAATTAATGTAGCTCACTCCATTAGTTTATTATATCTTATAAAATATATATTTTTTACGTAAAATTATAAGTTTTTATTTAGAATTCTGGTTTCATTTAAAATTTTTACTTTCTACTTAAAATCACGAGTTTCCATTTAAAATTATAGGTTTTCTCTTTAAAAATGTATGTTTAAGTTTAAAAACTAGAAGTAATCATGTAAACATCAGTTACTATTTTTATATATCAGTAAGGTCTAAAAATTAACTTGTCAGAAATAAATAGAATCATTTAAAAATATTTAAAATTATGGGTTTTTTTTTTTGTGAGAACTTTAACTCTAAAAGGATTATTATTTGTTCATTTATAGTATAATAAATATTAAATAATATAAATATAAATATAAATATAAATATAAATATATCTGTTGTGTTTTCTAGGAATGTACGGGATCTGAGCACCAGGGAGGTCATCGGTAATCGGAGAAAGACCAGGCGCGCTAAGCAAAAGATCTGGCGGTGAGCTGCGCTTTGAGGGGGGTCTGGTGACCGCCCCGGTAATCCCGGGTACCTCTGACGTCATCTCTCTGAACCCCCCACAAGACACGGTGCACTCCCCCAATCACTCCCAGCCACGTAATCTCCATTATGAGTTCAATGGCATTCCCCGTAATTCCCACCTCCATCCCATGTCCTTTCTTGTCTTTTCCTCCCTCTCTCCTCCTTTTTATACCCATCAACGGAGACATTCACCGTGATTTCCCTCCCCGCCCCTTCCCTTCTACTTCTCAGCCCCTTCTCACCGTTAAAATTAACTCCGTCAACATCTGGGAGGTAAATAGTAACTTCGCTTCCATTTTATTTATTTATTTATTTATTTATAATTAGAGAGAGAGAGAGAGATTAGTAACGGCGTTAGTTAAAAAGGACGGAGAAGGAGGGAGGGGGGGAATATGGCAGCACTGGGAGGTAATCAGGACTTTTTTTTTGCTTTTGGGGAACTTTTTTCTACTTTAGAAAAAGTGGGTTTATTCTTGGCGTCTTGTTCCCATGTCCCTGTTTTTAACTCTCTTTTTTCGTAGCATTCCTTCACAGTAACAAAAAGTTTTTTTTATTTTTTTTTATTGTTTTTATTTTAAGATAAATGGTAATAAATTAATTGAGTTTTATTTTTTGTTATTTTTGCATGAAACTAGTACAAATATATTCACCGTAATGGTTAAAAAAAAAAAAATAAGAGAAGGAAAAAACTCGTCACTGATAAGCTTTTGGTGGGGTTGGTAATGGCGTAGGGTTTGGGGATGATAGGGATGAGTGGGTACCGGGCGGAGGCAGCGGCGGCGGCAGCGGCGGCGGCGCATGTGGCGCAGCAGAGTAGGAGGAACAAGCTGAGAGTGCAGCCTGGTGGTGCTGGTGAGCAGATGATGCAGGTGAGGGATGTGTTTGATCCTGCGATGTTTTCGTCTTCGGCTGTGATGGAGTTTGGTAACCCGGCTGCTGCTGCTGCGGCGGCGGCGGCGGCGGCGGCGGAATTTCAGTATCAAGATGCGGTGGGAGTAGCGGGCATTGATGGATCTTTGATCGGAACGCAGTATCAGGAGGCGCAAAGCTTGCAGTTTTCGACGGCGTATTGCCAGAATGGGCTTCAGGAAGTGGTGACTTCGTCGGCGATGAATCAAGGGATGGGAATGGCGGGGTGGGATGGAGGTAATGAGCTCTTGCTTCTTCCTAGCCCTAGGATTGATAACACTGGGTCGGTTTGGATGGGAAGAGAGCATCAGCAATGGAATGGGGAAGGGGAGTTCAGTGCGACTCAAGGGCTTTCGTTGTCTCTAGCTTCGAATCCGGCATCGGTTCAGCAGTTTGAGGGATTGCAGAGCTCGCAAGGGGGGAATGAGGTTGGGGTTTTGGGATCTTATGCCAAGTTTGTGGCTTCAAATCGAGGGTATAATACTCAATGTGAGGGATTTCATGGTGCTGTTGGTTCATCTATGGATGTTCGCCGGGCGGTTGGACCGCTGGGGCCTTTCACCGGCTACGCTACCATCTTGAAGAGCTCGAAGTTCTTGAAGCCGGCGCAGCAGCTGTTGATAGAGTTCTGCAACGCGGTCATTGGCCCGAATGTTGGCCGTGATGCTGCTGAGAAAGAGGGGGGTGGGGGTGTTCGTGGTGGTGATTCAGGAGCTTGTTTGTCTTCATTGTATGGATCCACTGAGATTAATGGTGATGGTGGGAGTGGTTCTAGTCATCGGCCTGAGTTTCAGCAGAAGAAGGCGAAGCTACTGGTAATGCAGGAAGAGGTCAGTGTGTACTGATTGAATTCTTTTGGTTTTGTGATTATCTTGATTAGAAATACTGATTAGAAGTTGTCAAATCAGTGAATTTATTTGCTTGTGGGTGTTTCTTCTTGTCGTTTTTCTTACGCCTGATATGCACTATGGAATTCTTCACTAGATAAGTCCATGGAATACTTGTCCTAGCAAGATAACAGTGAACTTTTTAAGTGTAAAGCTGATGATGATAATGTTCATCACAAGGGTACTGATACACACACTGTAGGAGCTGTTATTATGCTGAAGAAAAGCACAAAATATCATCTTTGCAAATCTTGCTGCTCATTTGAAGTTGAATATATGCTGAGTGTGGTTGATTAATTAGATGGGAAAATCAGGTAGGACAACATGAACAGTGATAGCTTGTAGGATTATGGAATGAGGTCACAAGCTAAGTGAAGTTGGGAATAATTTCATGATTATTTGTTATGCTCTTTACCTTCCTATTGACATTACTTCTTAGTCTTTTCTATTTCTTAATTTTTCTTAATTCCATTAGCTATGGAATGCTCCTTTCACATGTATTGAAATATGGTGTCTCGTCAAGGTATTTTTGTCCTACTTAAATTATGTAATTTTAAAAATAGTTTCTTCGTACATAGCTATTCTTCTCAGCGTAACTTGCGAGTGTTGTTGTACATCTTATAAGGGGTGCTCAGAATTGTGTCAACTTCGTTTTACTCAAGGTTATAGAGAGGTTCTCATGTGTCACTTTAATTAGAATTGGCTTTGTCATTCAGCAGCATGTTTATGCCTTTGGTTGTAATGGGATTTTTTTTTTGTGTCACATTTATTGCAAGTTTATTGTGTTGTATATCATGGAAGTGTAATCTCTATTTTTTTCCACTATATTATATCTTAATATTGACACATTGGATACAAATAACTTGCGAAACTTTGGCAAGGTTTCTGAATTTGTGAGAGAACCATATCGAGCTTAAATGTCAGTAGTAAACAAATGCATGTCTAGTGTCTTCTTGATGTAAAATCTTATCAAATTTATTGAAAGGCGCAATGTCTTCTTGCATGTTCTTGGAGTTATGGATGTACTGGGTCTCAATGGGTTGTCATTTCCTTATGGTATATGGCAGTCTTTATGAATCCATTTTCTATGCCAAAATAGTTGATGGACTACTGCATCATCCCCTAATTAGTGAATAAGTATTCAGTTCATCCCCATAAGAAAATGCAAGGTATGTCAATTTTAATTGAAGAATATGCCTTTCACAGAAACCTGTTGCACATGAGAAGTTACCTCATAAAAGTTTTCTATTCGCCATAAATGCATGTCTTCTACCATTAGTAGGAATTTATTCGAGTGAAATGAATGTTCCTTCGGTAATGATAATCTGGTCTGTGTGATCAATTGATTGAACATGGCTCACTCAATTATCTGCTGAATGTGGATTGAGCGTAAATTGCTACTCAATGAAGGAAAATGAAGCTCATCCAATAGACTTGTACAGCTCATTTGTTTTGGCAGGGTAATAATGCCAAATTACTTGCCTTTTTGGAGGTTAGATTATTGGGAAATTAAATGTATGTGATGGCAAGTGGTTTTGTGATCAAGGCAAAGAGTAATACTTCCATTGTTCCTAAAATTTGAAAGGATAATTAGCTGAGATTTTCATGCAAATTGGCTTTTAGTTGGCTCTTTTAACTGTCTCTATGAATCCTTTTAGTTCATGCCTAATGATCTTTAGTTCAGTTGATTTCCTTTAAATGAAGTCGCCAATCATGTTTACACCTGAAACTCAGCTGTTCCATGAATTAGCAGGTATGCAGAAGATACAAGCAATATCACCAGCAGATGCAAATGGTGGTCTCGGCATTCGAATCAGTCGCAGGTCTCAGCACTGCCACACCCTACACCTCATTGGCCCTCAAGGCTGTGTCCAAGCATTTCCGATGCATAAAGAATGCGATATCAGATCAAATCCGGCACATGAGCAAAATGCTTGGAGAGGAATTAATGTCTTCACCAAGCTCCAGCAAAGCCGATAACCATATCTCAAGGTCTAAATTCATCGACCAAGGCCTTCGCAAGTCAACTGATACCGGCTTCACCGAACATAGTCCACCGGTTTGGAGGCCCCAAAGAGGTCTCCCGGAGCGTTCAGTTGCTGTTCTCAGAGCCTGGTTGTTTGAACATTTCCTTCATCCGTAGGTTTTCTTCTCTGAGTCTTGTTACGTACACACACATGGATTGTATCATGCACGTCTTTCTGGTTGAGGAGACAACTCATGCACGTGTGCACTACGTACTGTTGTTTTTTTCCTCAGGTATCCAACTGATACGGATAAACACATGTTGGCAACTCAGACAGGGCTCTCCAGGAACCAGGTAATCTTTCCAAGTTCCGTCTCTCATGATTCGCTGTTCACAGTGTGCTTCTTAAGCCATGCAATGACACTATGTTGCTGAGCTTTTAGGGTTAGGGTTAGGGCTTTTTATGGACAAAGCATGTGAGCAGACCTGCAATGCTGGCGTGTGAGCAGTGCTTTAATCGATGGTCACTGTTTGACTATCATGCGATCCATGCAACAATATTCAAACAATTTAATCATGTCATGTCAGTAGGTGAACTGGAACTAAACATCTGTGGTGTTTCTTGTTGTTTGTTTGACTAGGTTTCAAACTGGTTCATCAATGCCAGGGTGAGGCTGTGGAAGCCAATGGTTGAGGAAATACACATGCTTGAGACTAAAGGCATTGCTGAAATGAACCTCAATGCTGGTAACAAGAACGAAGGGAAGATGGTAATGAATAAAGATCAACAAGGATCGGAGGCACAGTCAAGCAAGCCTGGTTCGGATTGCTCGTCGATGGTGTCAGCTCAGAACAATGAGCGTTTCCGGAATTTGGAGCAGTGGCACCGGGAAAAAAGATCAAGGATGGAGGAGTGTAGTATTGTTCCAGGTGGCATCGATGGCGGGTTGATGAGTTTCTACCATGGTGGTATGGAAATGGGTGGACTAGGAGCGGTGTCTCTGACACTGGGCCTCCGGCATAGTGACGGAGCAGCAGGCACTGCCCAGCAGCCTCCCCCGCCGCAGCAGCAGATGACAAGGCACTTTGGCAGTCAAGTGGTTCATGACTTTGTTGCCTAAATCAGATGTAAATGATCTTAAGGTTCATGAAATGGGGCTCAGATCAATTAAAAGTTTTTGGTGGTTCATATGAGCCATAGTGATTGTTGTAAAAGAATGTATCTGTGTGCATACAAGTAGTTGATGATCAAAACTCTTGACAGATACAATTTAGAACCCAGTTTAGAATCCTTTTTTATCAATTTCAGCAAATTTGCTTTTAATATTTAAAATTAAATTGGTAAAATACAATTTTATGATACTTTTTTTTGACAGCAATTGCCAATATGAGCAAATTCGTGGAAGATTAAAGACAAATAAACATTCAATGTAAATATAATAACTATGTCCCCCATTTCACATGCAAATAGGATTAGAATTGAGAGCAATTGAACACCAAGGAAACAATGCCTCTAGAATTTCATCTGAGCTTGGATAAAAACATAACTTGGATAATCAGAACTCATCTTCAGTGCATCAAGAAGTTTAAATGGATATAATGAACAAGCACAACAATATATTTCTGAAAGAAAACCATAACTCAGCTAAATTCAAGACTGATAACTATATTGATGATTATGAGGATTTCATAGTACCAATTAAATCCTCGAGAGTAAGATTTAAAGTGTCGATAGAACCTTTGCGCACGTCTTGGCCTTGAGCAGCCAAGAGATCCTCAACACTCCCGGGTTCTCCGAACCACCCGAGTCTGTCTGCAATCAGGTGGAGATTACTGCATCCTTCACACCGTGCCACCACAACTCCTTTCTCATAAGATTCCCGGCACAATGTCTTCACAGACCTTGTCTCACAGACTTTGCAGGTAAATACCATCACCATATCATGCCTCGCCGAAGGTTTTAAGTTGGAGAAGGCGGTGAATTTGACATTAGGGTCCTTCATGGAAGTAGTATCAGCCATTTGAACAGAGGTTGAAGGAGAATTTGAATCATTATAAGAAGTCTTTGGGTCATTCAAATCTTCATCAGATATGTTTACTGTTTCATGTATACCTCTAACAACATTTCTTTTCTGGAAAGGCAGTGCAAGTCCTGAACCAAAAAATAAGGCAAAGAACAGAGTAATACGGATTGAAATATGCCACGAAAAATTGGGATTGAATACATTACATTTGGATTGAAAAAAAAAATCGTTTCCATTCCACAAACTCAAACACCAAAAAAAAACATTCTTTCTCAAAAAATATTGGTATTCCATTCCACAAACTCAAACAAAGAAAAGGAATAATCTTTCCGCTGCAACAGGTAAGTTGGTTTTTCACACTTATCAAAAAAATAGATAAAAAAATAAAATAAATCTCTCTTACTTATCTACTTCCATAAATTCAATCATGGAGACAAATCAATACTGATTCACATAAAAAAAGAAGGATAAAGAAAAGGGGTTCTCATTAACAAATCTTCAGAAGGATTAAAAATTCTCCATTTTCTAAGACCTTCAGTATCAAAACATAGTTAAAAAAGTCTCGCCTTTTAAGATCAAACACATACTATTCTTCATTAAAAACCAATACAAAAAAAAAAGCTTTTCTTTTTCCTTAATCTTTCTAAGAATTATATTACCATGTTGAGGGAGGACTTCAATAAACATAAAAGGACATGAAAAATCTCCATGAAACATGACAAGATGATCAAATTGAAGCATCAAAGAAAGAAAAGTTCATGGCCATGAATGAGAAAGTACCTTGGGATTGAGGCCGATGATGGGATAAGAGAGAGGCGAGACGGCTTCGAAGCAGCAGCCGAGCAACCGCCATCGGAGAACATCCAAAACCCTCGCAACGTCCTCTTTGATCTCTCTCACCCTCAATTTAGGGCATAAAAACTTCTTATTGGCTGGCCCAACAAAGGCCCAGGCCCAGCTAATACATTTGGGCCTAAATCAATACTTCCACAAAGCTTAATAATTTTTTTTCTTTCTTTTTTTTTATTTATTAAAAAAAACATAATTATTATCAAATTCCTAGATTTATGACCTAAATCCATAGTTTATATTAAACTAAAAATTTGATGAAATACTTACAATGAGGTACCAGATATTATTAGTTTTAATCATAAATTAGACCCATGAGTGCGATGTCCCGCACCACGTGCGTATTTTATTCTGGAAATATATACCACTTCAAACCAATCCTTCGAAATTCATAGAACCTACGCGCTGACCTCTTCCCAAAGTCAAAATCATTCATCAACCGAAATTGTTGAGGTTTAATAAATCCTCAAATAATCTCCACAGCAGCAGAACCTTTGATATGTTAATTAAAAAATTAAATCATTTTTAAATAGTTTATATCAAATACATATTTTTCTTAAAAAAAAATTATAATAAATGTAAATATATACCTTCCGACTCAGACAAAGTCTCAACCGCATCTTCCACACCAGCCTGGAACGCATCATCATCAATACCTAACCATGCCCGTACACAGCCACAACCATCTTTGAGATCCGTGCAACGTCTCGCCACATGCCACGTCACTCTTCAAGAAAACTATAAGCATTCGTTGTATTGTAACTCTCTAATCTCTATCCTCATCCTCCATCGATCGATCCCCGGCCCATGATCTGGAGATCGAAGCGGATGTGCAAATCCCGAGGCGACGCCCTCGCCACGGAGCCCAAACCCAGACCGTCCGATCATATCTCGAGATCCAGATCTCAACCCTCCACTACCCTCAACTCCTCCTCCTCCTCCTCCGCCACCGCCGCCGCCGCCGCCGCCACAACCAGCAGCTCGAGCTCCAGCTCCAGAGCCACCGCATCTTCGTCATCGTCGTCGAGCCGCACCTCCCTCGCCAGCGTCCGTGCTTCGCTCCCCGAAACCCCAATCATCTACCACTTCCGCGAGATCTCCACCGCCACTAACGGCTTCCTTTCTCCCCGCCTCTCATCGTCCTCCTCCTCATGGCGCTGCTCCTTGCGCGGCCGCGATGTCGTCGTTGTCCAGCGCCGCTTCCTCTCCGGCGACCCCTCCACCCTTCCCACCCGTCTCTCCGCCCTCTCCCGCGCTCACCACTCCGCCATAATCCCTCTCCTTGGCGCCTCCTTCGTCTCCCCTCATCTCTATCTCGTCTATGAATACGCTCCTGGAGCTTCTCTTTCTCTTCTTCTACGAAACCCTAGAAACCCTAGTTTCACCCCGCTTTCATCCTGGTCTTCTCGCGTCCAGATCGCCGCCGACGTCGCCCAGGGGCTTGACTACATCCACCAGCACTCCCCAGCTTCCCTCAATGGCGCTGCTCCCATCCACAACCGCATCAAGAGCTCCAGCATCATCGTCTCCGACTCAGATCTCCGCGCCCGCATCTGCCACTTCGGCGCCGCGGCTTTATCCGGCGAGATCCCTAATGATTCCACGGCCCCCAACACGTCCTTGATCCAGGGCACAAGAGGTTATATGGCGCCGGAGGTGATCGCCGGTGGTTCGATCTCCCCGAGTTCAGACATCTTCGCCTTCGGTGTGGTCCTCCTCGAACTACTCTCCGGCAAGGAAGCACTAAAATACAATTTTCCGACTGAGAAGATGGTTGTGGAGAGAACCTCAGTGATCGAGACGGCGAGGGAGACGATCGGGGCCGGTGACGAGGATGCGGACGACGAGGAGAGATCGGGGAGGGTGAGGAGGTGGATGGATATGCGGCTCCGAGATTCGTTCCCAGTGGCGTCGGCGGAGAAGCTCATAAGGGTAGCACTCCGGTGTGTGGCGGAGGAGGCGACGGCGCGGCCGGGGATGGAGTGGGTCGCCGGCAAGATCTCGAAGGTCTTGCTGGAGTCCAAAGAGTGGGAGAAAAGGATCCAGATGCCCACCGACATCTCCGTCTCTCTCGCTCCACGATGACGACGACGACGACCCTTTTTTTTTTTTAAAGAAATTTTTTTAAAAAAAAACACTGAGGATTGTGATTGGAGTGGCAAGGTTGTAAATTTTTGAAAAGTTGAGGTTCTAATTGTAAATAAATTGTCTTTATATATATATATATATATTAAAAAAAGGAGCTGACTATATTAGGGGATTTGGCTTTAATATTTATTTATTTATTTATTTATTAGTTAGTGGTGATTGTCATGTTTGTTCTTTGCTTCCTTCTTTTTTTACAATTTATTTTTCTTTGTTTTTTTCCATGCATTCAATTGATAATTGTGACTATTTGCAAAATTAATGGCATTATTTTTTTTCCTCTATTTAGTTTTAGTTATGAAAAACATTTAATTTACGGATTTAGTTATAATGTAAATTTATTTGTGGCCCTATTGTAACACGATAATTACACTAATTAGTCACTTCTAGTAGATCTTTCATTTTTATTTTCATTTTTATTTTTTGGTTATTTTATCATATTTTTTTGAAAAAGTTGTAATTTATTTAATTTTTATTAATATATATATAGATATATATATAGATTTATTGATAAAGTTGCATTTATAGTTTGGATTCAATGTCCAAGTTCATTAATTTTTAATTTATTAATTAAAACATTTTCGTCATAATATACATAGCTAATATTATTAATTTATTTACGAAGATTTTTAAATATCTACAAAGATTTAACTATAAAGGAGATAATTGTGTAAATATATATATATATATATATATATATTACTCTGAATATGAAAATTCATGATTTATACATTTAAAAGCAAAAAAGCAATTGATTTTTTCAATTTAGAACAAAATTTTATATTCATTTTGTTCACGAGCGAAAAGATTGACTAGTGTTGAATTTTGATTTTTTGCTTTATTTATTCATCTTAGTTCCAAAAAACAGCACGCTTACACGCTTCTATCAAACATGACATTAAGAAACAAAAAAATTGTTATACTTTTAATAATATTTATTGTTATCCAAACTAAATGCTCAATCAAGTCAAAACAAAACACTAAATCACACCTCCCTCAACAAAGAAGATAACCATTAAAGAGAAAAAATCAATCAAGTTATCATATTAAAACTAATGAATATAAATATTCAAACAAACTGTCACTTATAACTTCTAAGGACCATATCTTCTGGTTATAATATTAATTTTTTTTTTAATGTGAAGATGAGTGATTAAGTTGGAAAAAAAAAAAAAATCTATAAGTATTTGCGAGATAAGTGAGAGCGGAGCTAATGCACACATAAGCATTAATATAAACTGTAGATAATCACTACTCACACTTTTAAAAATATACTTTTATTTATGATTTCAACTCTTTATTACTTATCAAAAATTCTAATAGAGACTCGACTACCAATAGACTACCTATCTAGTTTGCACAATGATATTAAAAAACTATAGGCTGTGTCTTTGTTAGGCCAACGGTCACCAAACCGTTCCCTTTCCCGCGCTGGGCTTCGATGGGAAACGCTTGGAACCCAACTAACTTTTGAATTAAAACACTGGGAAACGCGTTTTTCATTAATGCTTTTTTTTTACCCAACCACTTAAATAGCTAATAAATTGGCACGCATTTTATGAATGTTTATGAATTTAAAGATTGAATTAGAGATTTTTTTTAATTAAAAAAAAAAATTAAAGATAAATTTAATAACATAAAAAGTACATGGGTTAGATTGGTATCTACCAAGAAAAAAAAAACAAAATACTACTTCCAACATCCATTGGCAAACTCAAGAAACTTATGCTCTCCACAACCAAACATTCAATTGAGGACAAATTGCATTCTAGTTACATTCAATTTCTGTCCAAATTTTGACAAAAGATGTCAGTGAAAATTCATAAATCACTTCTTTAAAATGCACAGTGTTTTTTTTGACTGCCATGTCCTATACTTTTCTTTTCTTATACCAACCCTTTTCAAAATTCATGATTCTTCCTAAATTTTCACCAAATTGGTTAACAAAACACTTGAAAATTTTTTACTTAATTTATTACCAAAAAAAATCATACAGTGAGAAAAAAAATTAATTAGAATTATTCGGATTAATCACAGCCGTTGAATTTTATCATCATTACATAAAGACACACATGAGCGACAGCATCAGCCGTACATTGATGATCATCCGGCCCCACGATGAGCTCGGAAGTCACAGCTCAGAGGTAGGACCCACAGCACCATTACCAGCACAAAAGTGGGCCCCGATTACTGACACGTGTCAGATAGATGCTCTTCATCGTAAGATTCCTCCAGTTCAACAACAACCCCCCCGTGATGATGTAGTATGAATAAGGGCACCACCACCCCTTCGCTTTCTTATTCTGGACCCTTGTTCCTTGGGGAATCTTGGCCGTACACGTCACCCTCACGCGCCAGCATCGAACGGCTCAGATCGTGTTGAAAGATCCAACGGCTGATTCGACGTGGCCGCGCCGTTTAAATCGAGGTTTTTAGCGTCCCGCGACGTCCGCGAGATCCATTTCTCTCGTTCTCGCGCTCGATCTTTCGATCTTTCTTTGATTTCAAGATCGATACCTCGCGTTCGTCGTCGATCGGTTCAGTTCGGGGTGAGTTCTTGTTTCGATTAAGTGTGTGTGTATGTGTTTTTTTTTTTCTTTGATTAAGATTGGATTCTTGTTCTTCATTGTTGGATTATTGAATGTTTTGGTTTCTTTTGAGTTTTTTTTTTTTTGTTAGTTCATGTTGGGATTGTGATCTTGGTTCTGATGTAGTTGTTGTTATTAATTAATTGATGTTGTGATTTGATTCATCAAGAAGTGTAGTGTTTGTACAACTACATGGATTTCAATGTTGATAGCTGTGAAATCGAGGGAAGCAACACTGGTGTTAGATTGACCATTTTTTGAATTTTTTTTTAGGATGTGTAGTTTGATTTGGGAAAAAAAATTTTATTTTGTGATCACCAGGCTGTTGGAATCTGATGTGTTTTGCATTAATGAAAGATTATGATGTTATTATTATTATTATTATTATTATTTAGTAATATTGGGATTTGACTCTTCCCATTATGAAATAAAAAAGTCATTAGTTTATTACTTTATCCAAAATAGATTTGCAAGTTGATCTCGTAAGAAACACTTCTACAGTATTCCTAAATCAAAGGTGGAGAGAATCTCATAGAAGAATTATGATAGGTCTGCTCATTGTTTTTAAATGGTGAAATAATAAATTTTATGTTGATTTATTATTCTATTCATCTTATCTATATGTATTCTATTTGTTTTGTGTTGTCAATAAATCATTTTTCAAATATTCTTTCCTCTATAATATATTTGTGGTCAGGGATGTTGCATGCTTTTCCTTTGTGTGTTTTTAAATAAAATGTTGTTTTGAATATTCATGTATTTTCTTTAAGATTTGAAATCAGGTTTGAAGCTGATGACTATGTATGAACAAGATCCTGATGTTCTCCAGTGGGGCCTCCATCTTCTTCATGGTGATCCATTTGCAAACTCTGGGTATTGTGGAACATCAATGCAGAATGACACTGGCTATTACAGTGGAACTTATGCTTTGGAAGGTAACTTTGCACATACTATATTATTTCATGAATGATGAAATTATTTGACATTCACAATTTGCTGTTACAGAGGTAGCTGGACCTTCACATATAGATGAAGAGCATATGCAAGCAACTGTTCTTGTGCACGATTGGTTTGGTCCGCCCTTTAGGAACTACAACAGCTCAGGTATTTTTAGGATTGTAAAATTACTTATGTGGTCTGCAATATGGTAAATTACTTCTGTTCTTGTTATATATTTGTTGTAGTTTATGTCTGTTTTACTCTGCTTAGAGAATGAAGGTGGTGATGAAGAAGAAGATGATAGGGAAGCCTCCAGCTCTTGTTCAAGTCCTGAAGAGAAACTATATGAAGAGGAAAGCTGGACTTGGGAGCTGACAGATGATTTTTCTGTCCTTGATGGTGAAGTAGGCAAGAGGCTAAACCAGATGGTCCCTATTCCTGTAAGTCTAAGGATACTTACAAAGATGTGGTTTTATTAAATTGAAGGATGATTCTTCTCAGACAGCACTATTAGGCATTTATGGATTATGGCCTATAGTAATGTTCTTTTTGGATTTGCATTTCCTAATTTCCATCATATGAGAGCACTTGGTATGGACAGAACATTTTTTTTTTTTCAGATCAAGATATCTTCTGCCTAAAATTTTATGAAAAAAGGCTATAATTCTGATTCAATATACATTAGATATCCCATGATTTTCCACAGAGATTACATACTTAAAAAATTTGATCACCTGCTTACATTTCTAATTGTGCTTTACTATCCAAGTGTTTTGTTATGATCTTTGAGTATACGCCCAGTCTAAAGTAATAGTGAATGACTTTTAGATGTATGTTTCTCTGTTTGTATGCAGCATGAATATTTGTACTACACTCATTATCTTTTTGTTAACACAAACAATAGTAGCGGGGCCCTTGCTATGGTCCTTTTTATCTTTTATTTCTTGTCTGGTCATGGTGCATCTACAAAATGCCCTCATATGTGGTGAAAATGCACCTCTGCCTGCAGTCTCATTTTTTTATATTCCCCCTACTTTACAATTTCTCATCTTTTATATTGCCCCTGGTTAGTGTATCACTGTCGACATTTTTAGTTTTGCTAACTGACTGTCAATTATCTGCGTTCATTAAAGCATGTTCCCCGAATAAATGGAGAGATTCCTTCAGTTGATGAAGCCACGTCAGACCATCAAAGGCTTCTTGATAGGTATAGCCACCGCTTGTTCACTTTTATGCTTACTCTGAAATGTTTCATGCTGATGATTTTTTTCCAATTTGTCTTGTGTCCTATCAATTACATCAAGGCTTTCCCGGAATAAATTATTGTCTCTTGCATTTTATTTGTAAGTTGACCGGGGGCATGACCTAGGTATTTTCCCTCTAACAATATGATTGGGATTTGTAACCATTCTCTTGACTAAATTGAGATTTATTTCTCTTTCTCTTGGTCGGGATATTATATAGATGAGAAAAAGGAAATATGGAAGTTAATAGAAGGAAACAATAATTTGAAGTAATGAAATATATGAGTCAGTTTCCCTTATCTGATGTGAATTTACAGCCCATATATTGAAGTGGGCTTGAGTGATTGTTGTACTCAGTTGTATAACTCTGATTAGTTTCTTCTTTTACTAGATTGTTCAGTGTTTCTTATTCGTTTCTAGCCATGCAATCATGAAGTTAATTAGACTGGTTATCTTGGGGATCAGTTTCTCTACTTTTCTGTTTCATTTCTTAGTAAGCTATTTGAATTTATATGCTGTTTTTTATAGCATTCTTACACTAACAAAATTGTGAACTTTTTTTTTTCCTGCTGAACATAGTTATCAAGATATTTGTCCTTCTACAATCATATTTGAAGACTTTTAGCAGCCCAACGGGATGATGCCTCCTGGATCTTACTAAATAATCTGTTATAGGGCATATGCTTGAAATTATTTACAAATCTGTGACATTCATTTTGTCAGTTTTGAGCTTGTTGCACATGCTATAGGTTGCTATTATATGATCTGGTTGAGCTCAAGGTTCAAGGAGATGGCAACTGTCAGGTTTGTCTGACAATTTCATATGCAAGGCAAATTACGATTATGCTACTGTCACTTGCTGAACGATATGACAGTTACAATACATCTGAAAAACTAGAAAAATAAGTTGCTGCTCTGATTTATATGTGTCCAGTTCCGGGCATTATCAGATCAATTTTATCGAAGTCCTGAGCACCACAAATTTGTTAGACAGCAGGTTATCAATCAGGTTAGAACTTAGAACGTTAAATGTTTGCTTCTCATGTCCATGCTTTTCTCATAGGTTCCTTGCTGAACTTATTCATTGATGAACTTTATTTATTAACTCTCAGCTTAAGTCTAATCCTGAGATCTATGAGGGATATGTTCCCATGGCTTATGGTGACTACCTGAGAAAGCTTTCAAAGTATGGCTATAGTTTATATATCAAACATGCATTACTTAAGCAGTGTTGCTGTTATGGAAATATGTATTGAATCTCTTGATTTGTCTGTTTTGTGGTTTTACATTGAAGATCAGGGGAATGGGGGGATCATGTCACTTTACAGGCTGCTGCTGATTCGGTATGCTTTGTTTTTTTCCCTTACAAACCTACATATTCGCTAGAGCCTTTTCCTTGAAATCTTGGTACTGCATAGGTGTTTAGCACTTCCGTTGTATTTTTGCCCTGAGCTTTTTTTTGCTGCAGTATGGTGTCAAAATATTCGTGATAACATCTTTCAAAGATACTTGCTACATTGAGATTCTTCCTAATATTCAAAAGTCTAAACGAGGTTTGACAGAATGATCCTTTCCTCTTTTTAACTCTGAACAGATATCAAGCTCTGATATAAAAACCTTGTATCTGTGTAGTTATTTTCTTGAGCTTTTGGGCTGAGGTGCATTACAACTCCATCTATCCTGAAGGAGGTTAAATCCCCCATTACTCTTCATATTCATATTTATCTTGAAGCTTGTGGCACTTACATTACCACTTGCCTTTAGAACTCATGAGATGTCCAATTCTTTGTGGTTGGTTGCGCAGAGCTACCAATCTCGGAAACCAAGAAAAAGAAGAGGTGGTGGCATTTCGGAAACAAGCACTAGGGAGCTGGACTCCTGCAGTGAGCTTCTTACCGGATGTAAAGAGAGAAGGGGGAATGGGAAATAATAATTTTATAAGGGTTTAGTTCTTCTGTTCAATGTGTGTTTTGAGATTTGTCTTCTTTGACCATGTCTTCCTATTTCTTTTCTTCTGTTCTCCGAGATCATTATTTTTAATTGAGTTATTTTTGGGTGTGGTTTTGTATAAAGGCCCCTTTATAAAGAAATTCTCTCAGTTTGCTTCTTGTAATCAAATAAAACCTGAAGATCTATAGGAACCTTCTGGAACCTCTGCCGCCACTCCAAAGTCTTCGGAGTCCAGGGACAGCTTCTCTCTAGATCGCTTCCTGATCTGTGAAGCCTAGCAAGCATCCATCACAATGCCAACATGTAATCTCGTGCTCTGTACCCGAGGTATTTGTGTGTATATATCGGTTGACTTGATACTTGATTGGCATTACATTTTGTTCCAAATGAAGCCTTAATCTTGTTAAGAAAGATTTAGTTTTGGACTTGTTTATTATACTTATTATTTATTTTCTCAGTGGATCATGTTTCGAAGGTTGTGATCAAGGCCAATGATTTTGCTGGTGATGGGACCACAACTGCATCCGTCCTTCCATGCAAGATCATCAGCCTCGGATGCAGAGTGCCACCTCTGAACCCGGTTTCCATCAAGGAGGGCATTAAGAATGTGCAGGGGCTTGTGGAAGTGCTTGAGAAGAAAACCTGACCTGCCAAGTGTCCAGGGATGTGGGGATATCAAAGCCGAAGGTAGTACCAATGTCCTGCCAATGCATTCAGTTTGTGGTTTCTCCTTGTTTTTAAAGAATTTGCTAATCTAACCGATAATATAGTTGCACAAAGGAGATGGGCTATTAATGAGATCAGACCGTTTTGTGGAGCCATTGCCTCTCTTTCAGTTGGTAATGATAAGTTTGCCGGAGACATGATTACTGATATCATTAATAAGGTTGGTCCAGGTGGCGTTTTTGCCTTTTGCTTTAGCCATTCATGAGTTAGGTTCATATTTATGTTTGTCTTCTTTGATTTATCGAATTGAATGACCCATGTGATGAGAGTATCCTCTATGAGTGATTTGGAACTGTGCTTTCAGAATGATCAAGGTTGTTTTTCTCTTAAATTTGTCACAAACTTGGATAAATTGCTCGTTAAATTTGAGAATGGTAAAGTTTTAGTAGCCTGTCAGAAGTTTTCATTTCTAAAAGAAATCATTCCTTTATTTTAGAAGGCCACACAGTTGAGAGCTCCTCTACCTTTTTTGCAGAGGATGTAACTGGTGAGGCTTTGGCAATATATGTTACGAATAAGCGGCGAACGTTTCTGCAATTAAAGCTCCTGGTTTTGGCGACAGGAGAAAGACCCTTCTTTAAGATTTTGCCATCTTGATAGGTAGCATTGTTGCTTTTTTAGTATTTGTTTGCTAGTGCTCTATCATTTGAAGTGTTTTAAGCCCATTGGAACTTCTAAACTGTTCTTGTTTTACAAAACCGTTGAAAAGTTAGTGCTGCAACAACAGAGACATAGCTGTAGTCATAATAAAACTCTCACCTGCTAACTCGCCCTACATTTTATTTTGCTTTTAGGATGAATATAGGAGTTCTTTATTATAACAAATCTGCATCACATCTTTTAATTGAATTGAATTATTTTCTTTTGGGTCTTTTAACAAATTTGATGTAGTCCAAGGTAAAAAGTATTTAGCCTGTGTACTTTGATTCAGGTTAAAATTGCACCCATTACTGAACTTTCCCGACTTATGAGCACCTCTACTCACGAACATTAAATTTAGGATGCATCGCTCTTCTTCAGGAAATTAAGAAAATAAAAGATAGTTTGGGAAAGAAGAGCCAAAAACTTTTAAATAATAATAGCAATTGAGTATATATGTATATTTAGATAGATGTTTATTTGGTTTTCATTGTTACATGATAGGTAGGTATTTATGAAATTTTTTTTTTGAGGTTTGAATTTTGTGTAATCTAAGGACAATGCTATTAAACTTAAGCTGGAGAGGCCAGTTTGACTGGTAAACTAGCTAGCTGATTTGGTTCATGCCATAAACTTGTCACTTGAAACACTGATTTTTAGAAAATGTTGATAAACCACTTCAATTAAAGCAAAAGAGGTACAATAACCCCACCAAAATGATGAGTAACGACAAAACGAACTACAAAAATACCATTAGCTGTGGTGCAATTGAAACACTGAATCTAATTGGGCATGGGGTGAAATTATAATAAAATTCAGGACGATCACATAGGCAAGACTCATACATCTTGATGGGGTTGGCAGGAGTTCGGGCAACAGAGGATGGGACTTGGGTGGCGCGGCCAGGCCCAAGTGGGGAGTTTAGCGCGGTATGAAGGTAATGAAGAAATTTGGGAAATTTTCAAAGTTATAATTAAATTTAAAAGATTGATCATTTATTTGTAATACACATTAATATTATATATGAGCTAGTCCTAGAAATGTGCATGCATGTGTTTTAGAGAATAACAGGTCAGGTTTGCCTTTGGATCAGCTAAATCAGATATCCATCCATCAAATATATGATGAAAAGGACCTTCACAGTAACATTGAAGTTCTTCTAGATTAATTACAAAGTCAACAAGGGTAGAAGAAACTAACAGCGGTTGTTTGTTTTGGAGGTTGTAAGGGGGTGGTCTAGAACCATTGAAGTTTGAAATCCAAAAGTGTGAACAGAGAAGAGTTTATGTCTAAGGAATTGAGCATCCATTGAAGACCAGAAAGCCCAATTCCACCGTCCACAAGTTAAAAGAGTAGTTCAACCTCTCCAGAAAGAAGACTTTGGAGACAACACCATTTTTTAATAAAGTAAACGGAAGAAGATTCTATGCCCAAGACTGAAGATTTCATTCCCAGATTCATACACAATTTGAACATGCAATGCTTCAGAGTCAATCTTCATTTGGTCATTTTGATTGGACGTTATTATTAAATATTCATATGAAAAAATATCAAACAAGCATTGAAAGATAATTAATTAATAGGGGGAGCAGATATTGACATATTGATAACCATGTTGTAAATTATGTGTCTAAACATGTTAGACTTGGTCAGTTCCTAATTATCAATTTCCATCACGTCATAGTTATGGCAAGAAAGGAAAATTCCTGGCAGGTTTTGTGCGTTCAATTGGTGCACTTTTACTTTTGTTTTTGTTTTTTATTTTATTTTGGTTTTCTATGTCTCTTTTTCTACTCGGTTTTCTTTAGAATAATGGAACTTATACGCTTTGATTATGCGTTACGTACTGACACACAATGCTTTTCTTTTTTACTTTTTGTTTTTATTATTTTCAGGAATAATAATGTAGTGTTTGAAGTTGAAACTTCTTCTCCATTATCATCATCTCATATTAATCAAGTTCTAAACATAGTTTTCCATCTTAAAATAAAAAAATAAAATAAAATACAGGAATTAAAAAAAAGAACGGTTAGAGTATTCATGCAAAACAATGAATAGATATGAGAATAAAGGGCACAAAAGCTAGTGCAATGAAATTCTCAAACAATTGCGTTTAACTACGCACTGGCTATTGGCATCTCTTAAAAACTAAAAAGATCTCATTTCTCTTTAAAAGCATAAGCAGCCAAAGTTATCCGTCCTTTTTATCAGTCAATGAGAAGGACTTTAATCACTACCGTTAAATAAAATAATAATAATAATAATAATAGTAATAATAATGATTAATAATAGAAAAACATACTTTTCTTAATTTAATTTAAGTTTTTTTAATAGTTAAAAACAGCTTCATGAGGACATGGGATCCACGTGTTCGTACACTGTCAATATCCGGTCTTAATCCGTCTGACTCTGTCAGAAGTGCGCATCCCGAGGCAAAAGCCCAACTTATACGAACGTCCGCGTGGCGTGTACACTGGTTTCATCATCAAAGATACAAATAAACCCCTCCAAATCCCCAAAACCACGAAACTGCCACCCATTACGCGGATTCTCGACACAAAGGGGTGTTCCTCATGCTTGTTGTTATCGCGGGTCCATCCCCTAATACAAACTCTGAAACCCTCTATTTAATCGCCACGTGTTTAATCCAACGATGATTAAATGGTTCGTATATTTAACTTGTTACGACCCCCACATCGGATCCGGATTTTGATTTGAACGTGAGAGAGAGAGAGAGAGAAGGGGACAAGTGGAGGCTTGGAACCTGGGATTCGTGGACAAGAAAGCCATGGCGACGTCGGGATGGAAGGGAGAGAAGGACCCGGGGGGCCCTTCATAAACCCTAACCCCAACGTTGAGGATCATACACAGCCCGAATCATAGTCCAGGTTTGATCTATAGTTCTCTGATTTTGCCCACATTGTCGTGTTCTCGAGTTCATGCTTGATTTTTTTTGAGGGATTTGTTTGCTTGCTTTTGTTTAGGGATTTGGAGATGGCGGAAGCGGGCAAGTTGTTGTATATTGTTGTCGTGGATGAGGACGAGATGAGGGGTGATGATTGTGAGAGGAAAGGTGGATCTTTTAGTTACACCAGGCCTGTTCTTCAGAGCACTCTCCAGCTCATGGGTTGTAAGCCTCGTCATTCCTTCAAGGTCTAGGTTCTTTGATTTTCCTCCGCTTTTGCCTTTGTTTTTATGAATTATTAGTGTTGATGTGGTGTTAGATTGGTAATTGTCTCCTGGAATCGCGTTTGTTTGAATGGGCTTTTGCAATTGTTGTCAAAATTATAGTTTTTAGATCAAATTGTTTTGATTCATTGATTTTTCTTGTTTTTGAACGACATCTATCTCAAAAGTTTGGGTTTTGGATGCTTAAATTGTGCAGGTTAGTCGAAGGGTGTTTGACGTGATGAGGAGTGTATACTCGGCAGAGCATGTTTCTCCTAAATCTATGAATTCAGATCAATCGGCATGGAGTGAAGGTGGAAACAAGGATGGTGGTTACCTGAGAAGAGATAATGCACAGATTGATAGTACGATTCCATTTGAGTTGTATAAAAGACAGACGACTGTCATGGTGGCGAGAGAGAAATTCTTGGATATTGTTTGCCATGTTCTCTCTCAATACAAGTATGTAGGTCCCAATCAAAGGGCAGACCTTTTACTCGCATGCAGGTATCGACTTCTTGTCCTTATCTTTTTTGATTGCTGTGGGCCAGCTGCAATACTCTGATTAATGACCATGTTGGCTTTGAGATGTTTTGCATGGGGCCTTTATTTGGCAGTTTTGTTATACCTCGGTAGATTAGATTTTTTACCATTTAGGATTGATTTTTTAACTTGTGCTTATGCAAGTATGGAGGAATAACATCCAGTTATGATGGAATGAATTCTTCGTTTAGTGTTTTGTTGTTTTTGTTTTTGAATTTTCTTTAGATTATTTGTTGGCTTTGTAGTTTTTCTCAGAGGAATTTAATCATTTGTAAAGGAATAGCATGCAATATATTTTATCATCTGCCTGACTATTGTTTTGTATAAACTTTACATGGTTTAAGTTATCCTAGAACATATAAACTTATATTTTATCCTGCTATTTTCTTAGAATCCGAGAAAAAAAGGAATCTGTGACGGTTCTTTTGTGTGGCACAAGTGGGTGTGGCAAATCCACACTTTCTGCTTTGCTGGTATGCCCATTCTTATGTTGTGTTGATTAATCCTTGCTGATGTATTGGAAGCTTTAGTGATATATTTAACAGATAAGGATACAAGTTTGCTGTGACTTCATCCCGTTAATTTATTTTACTATGAAGTTATATTTAAGTATGTAGTTTATCATTTTTTTTTCTTTATGATGTTTTGAGCAGGGGGGTAGACTAGGTATTACAACGGTGATTTCTACTGATTCCATTCGCCATATGATGAGGAGCTTCGTGGATGAGGACCAGAATCCACTTCTCTGGGCATCAACATATCATGCTGGTGACCATTTAGATCCAGTAGCCGTTGCAAAAGCAAAGGCTAAACGAAAAGCCAAAAAGCTAGCAGGTGTTTCTTCCATGGCGGCCAATGAAGAAGTACCTGATCAAGCTTCCAATAAGAAATCCGATGGCCATTCTGGAGATTTAATTTCCGGGGCTGAGTTAATTAGCAAAAAGCAAATGGCGGTCGAAGGTTTCAAAGCACAGAGTGAAATGGTTATTGACAGCCTTGATCGCCTTATCACTGCATGGGAAGAACGAAAAGAATCAGTCGTTGTTGAGGGTGTCCACTTAAGCCTCAATTTTGTGGTGGGTACTACCATTAGTGTGTTATCTCCAATTGTCTTTTTCTTCAAAATAACTTCGCCTGCCTAATATTCCATTGTTGTTGAGGATGTCCCCCTAAGCGTCAATTTTGTGGTTGGTGCTAGCACAAGAGTATTTTCTCATTCGTCGTTTTCTTCAGAATAACTCCATCAACCTAATATTCTTCTTCAAAGATTACTTTTGAATCGTAAATAATTTGACGTTTGATACTATTATGGAATTATACTTATTTGATGTTCTCAAGACCTGCTCAGTTTATTCTTCTAGATAAATTGCGCAAAACAGGTAAGCTGCCATATATAGATAGATTTGTGTATGTTCTGCATATTAGAAATAAAATATCTTTGATGTTATTTGAAAGCTGATTAATTGTTTCCTTTATGCTAGATGGGGCTCATGAAGAAGCATCCTTCTATTATACCTTTCATGGTCTACATCTCAAACGAAGAAAAACACATGGAGAGATTTGCTGTTCGAGCAAAGTACATGACATTGGACCCATCAAAGAATAAGTACGTTAAATACATTCGCAATATCAGAACAATACAGGAATATCTCTGCAACTGCGCTGATAAGCATTTGGTGCCCAAAATAAATAACACCAATGTTGATCGAAGTGTGGCAGCTATTCATGCCACAGTCTTCAGTTGCTTGCGGAGGAGAGAAGCCGGAGAGCAGCTGTATGATACAAACACAAATACAGTGTCTATAATAGATGAAGAGTACAGAAACCAGTGTGCAGCCAACACACTTAGTTCCAAAGGAATGTTTCAGTTGATTCAGAGGAAAGGCTCTTCTAGGCATCTAATGGCTCTTCTTAACACAGATGGTTCTGTCGCCAAGGCATGGCCGATGGAATCAATTTATGATAACGGGAGACTGAATCCTAGAAATTGTGGTGATAAGTGTGTAGGAAGTCCCATGTATGGTCCCTTACTAATTGGGAAGGCAGAACCTGTTAATCTCCAATTTGGGAACTTTGGGATTAGTGCTTGGCCTAACGATGCAGGCGGTACCAGTTGCAGCGGAAGCTTTGATGATTCAAGGGCTGATGGGACTGATACTGGAAGCAGATACTTATCTTCCTGTGGCAGCTCACCCAGGATGTCTGAGGGACATGCAAAGGAGGTAGCTTTCCGCTTCTCCTGATGAACTAAGCTATGATGTGCACCATTTTGCCTTCTTTCTGTTGATTTTACAATTTCTTTTTATTTGGCATATGCCTCTGACAACATCTAAACCAATCCTCTTGTTGTTTTTGTCCAGCTTAAGGAGGGATTTTCAGTGTCAGTGAGTGAAGATGAAGCTGATTGTCCTCCTGATAAGGATAGTGATGAGGATCTAAGTGATACAGAGCACAAGGTCATGCATGAAGAAGAGGTAAGGCCTGAACTAATTTGTTTCTTCATATTGCTACTGATACAGCTTTCTGGCATGAAATAATGAACACAAATTTATGCATATGCCTTTACCTACTTGACAAGTGAGGATCTTTAGATTATAAGCAAATACTTATTATTTTCTGTGTTTCCAGTTGGAGGGTTCTGTGGATGACAACTCAACCAAGTCCGACGAAGAGTTTGAGGACTTGGCCATGCGAGATGGCCTAGGACATGGTTATTATTCCGATGATGATGAACCTGAGCCTGAGCCTGAGCCTGAGCCTGTGCCTGTGCCTGTTGAAGAAACTGAACTGACAATAAATAAGAAATTACATGAAAATGATTCAGGACTTAGTGTGCTACCAGAGAAGTATCAACAGAATCTGGAACGCTTCCGGAAAATGAGTGAACTTGTCTCCAAGAATCCCTGTTCATATTCCTTGTTATCTGATGTGAATTGCGGGAGCATGGATGCGAGAATGGTGAAGTGCTCTTCCGATGATTCTTCATGCTTTCATGGCCGGTCTCGCAGCATTCCAGCCATAACTAGGCCCTTGTACAGTATGGAATAAACTCTGTTGGTGTAGCTTGATTGAATAGAAAGAGACAAAGGTGTGCTTTTGTGGAGAATTTTGTATGAGTAGATGATGAAAGCTGAGTTTGTGGCGCTCTTTCATCTTCTTGTCAATTTGGATAGAGAGATAAGATGCTGTACCCTTTGTCTTCCTTTTCTTTTCCATTGTTTCTGGTAATATATAATGCCAGATACTGTGCTCAAAATCTTTTAGCTCACTTGTATGCAATACCGTTAATCTCTTTATTTTATATAACAGTAGTTAATTAAGTAAATAATTCACAATATTAACTGCAATCTATGAACAACAACAGCTAATATGTTAACAATGGCTGGTCAAGTGATTTTTAAAGTGAGAACCATTTGGTTTTGGTCTCTATAATGTTAAATCATTCAATAACATTAATTTACTCAAAAATCGAACTCAATTTTTTCAGGGAATGAAGTTAAAGAGATGCAAATACTTAAAATATATAACAGAACCTCTGCAGCCTGTCTTTACAAAGTCATTAAACCATTACATTTTGGTTTGCTATCTTTACAGAAGCTTATAAGCACTAACTGCAATAGACCTTCATCTTGTAGGCCTTTCTCCATGCAAGCTAACCTATATATATATTTATATATATATAATCCTCATGGCAGCAGTGCTGCTGCTCTTTATGGCTTGAATTACAAGTTCAGAATATACATTAGGATTTGAGCAAAAAAATTTTATTCCAAGGCCTAACATTTATTTACAAGGAAGGCCAAACTAGGTTTCTACTTTGCCTATTTATGCTGATTGAAATGACTTCAGTTGCTGGTAAGACTAGCCTTGTTATCATCTGTACAATAATGTACTGCAATCGTCTCTTCAGGATGAGTATGCCGCTATTCCAATCCGCCTCTCTGCGAAAAAGAAAATTTTGTTGAGGTTTAGCTTTTAAGTGAGATACGAAATTTTGAGGATCAGTAAAGATTGTTGTTCTTCTTTTACCGCCTGTGGCAATCAGCTTTTCAACTCGAGCAACAATATGTTTTCCGTAAGTGTACTTCTTCAAAGCATTCAAATGAACTTTGATGCGTGAAAGGATCAATTCTCGATTTTGATCATCGCAGGTTTCAAGAACTTTCTGCACGACGTAGTTTGCAAATTGATCTTTCATCATTGCCTGCAAAAGCATTTCAGGTTCCCAAATTTACAAACGAGGCAAGAGAACCAAGAAAGTTAGAACATAATCCAAATCATTATAATACTAAATCATTACTCACAAGCATATAGCATATATCACAGAGATAAGTTTCATCAATCATGTGTATATATACATAGATATATGAAAATAATCCTATTCAAAGATCAGCCCTTTGTCTCTGTGTTTTCACGTCAAGAATTCTTTGCAGATGAAGAGATGTCAAAGGGGCTTATTACTTCCCATTTCCCAAATAAATCCCCCTTTTGAGGGAGAATGTTGGATTGTTAGTGTGGACGATTTAGAAGATATAATCGGGGGGCATGTATGGTTAGGTTCTGGTACTACTTACATACATATCAAGGAAAATACATTAGGGTAAATATACCTGTAATGGTTCATTCTCGTCATTCGAACCAAGCATCTCATCTATTAGGAGCTGACGCTCTTCAGGAGTACCATAAGCTAAGCATTTCTCAATGACATTCGATGCAAATTTCTGTTGACTCATCTTTACTATCTGTCCAGTTAGCTTGCTGATTATTAAAGATCGTTCTTCAGGTTTGCCATGTTGGAGCACATGCTGATATTACCAAGACAATTCAGAAATTTAGGTTATTTTCAAGAATAAAGGCAATCGGCAAAATTATCTTTTACATTAGTGAATGATAATAAATCATAAATATGCAACAAACCAGGGAGCAGACAAGAAACTTCACAAATAAGTAAATCCTTGTTTATCAGATATATAGACTTATCATAGAAAGTTGTCATATAGTGAGGAAGTGGGGCAAAAATACCCCGGGGAGATAAGATATGATGAAGCAAAATTAAAAAACAATCAGAGACCACATTAGAGAAATAGAGAACTTACAGAAATGCAGCACAGATGCAGGTTATTATAGCTTGTACATTTGACTATTATAAGTAAATTGAGTAGAGGACAGTAAAACTCCATATTCTAGATGCATTCAGTAAAGATGACTGACCTAACTATTATCTAGAAGAATTCAAACAAATTGTGCAAATAGTTGAGCATCTTTTGTTCTTTTAGTCTAGGTTCAAAGACAAAAAAAATCATTGCATTATGGTGATTCACTTAACCAATCAGCAAGATAAGACATGAAAATGGCCATGATGCACTCTTACTATTGAAGTGCAGTATAGCCAAGAAATCTGGTCTACATGCTGAATTCATGGATTTATCTTTAATATAAACGGAACACTAAGTCACTGACAACCAAACACAGCAAACAAAATTTCTCAAGAAACTTCTATTCTGAAAAACACAATTTTAACAAAGTTGACAAATACCATAAAGGAAGAACACAGAAATAAGCAGTTCATCACACCAATGATAATAGTAACCAGCACATACCTGCACAACATAATTTCCATATTGATCTTGGGTCAATGTGCACACAGATTCTAGTATTTCTTCCATCATGATGCGTTGTGTTTCTGGATCATCACAGTGCTCCAAGACCCTCTGCAAGTATCAAGGGTGGTTATAGAAGATATGGCAAAAGATGGCCGCCACTATTAAACAGAACACTGAAAATGCTCGTCTGAGTTGAGAATACTCAAATAGGGTAGTAGAAAACTTTAAGCACCTGAATGACACGACAACCATATGGGTGAGTGGAGAGTGTCACAACTTGCCCATAGAAGGTCTTAATGATAAATTGTATCTTTTCTTGAGGAACACGTTCAATGCATTTCTGGATAACATGATTCCCATTCTGGTCACGTACACATTTCATAATTGAACCTTCAAGCTCCAACACCATTTTGGTTTGCAGGTCCACATCAACAACTTCTAAAGCCTGTGTCAGAGAGTGTGTTAGAGCCTCCCAGAGATTAGTCTGAACTAAAAGAACTTCAAAATTGCAACAAGCTGTCAAGGAACAAAATCTGCATTTGTGTAATATATTGCTTTGCAAAGCATAGTTACTGACTAATCATGAATATCAAGTGATAATAGTAAGCAATGTGCACTAACATAACTTTAAGGAGTAGATACATCATGCATAAGAAAATAAATAAATAACTTTCCAATAACTAGGACTTCAGAGTGAACCTTCTGAATAACCCTGCAGCCATACATTTGAAGACTGAGAGGTAACACATGCCCAGTGAGTTGACTTGCCAATTGTTTTCTCTGAACATCAGTGCCATGCTCAAAAAACTGCAAAAAGTCAGAGTTAACCTCAGAGATTTTCTTTGAATGTTCCAAAATCAATATCAAGATGAAGTACCTTCTGTATTACATAATTTCCAAAAACATCGGTCATCAAAGACCGTGCTTGAGTAATAATTTTTGGAAAGATCTTGTTTTTCTCTTCAAAGGAGGCAGTTTCTAGTTTTTGCTGAATAAACCGACTTCCATATTGATCCATACTATGCAAAGGGATGGAAAATAGTCAGATGTATTGACCCACAGGCAACAGTAAAACTATATACAGCAGAATAAAGAATAAATACCTGAATTCTACAACATGGTCCACAATATCTGAGAGTTCAAAAGATCTGGCTTTATTATTCTTAAATTCATCCAGCAAAGATGAGACAAAAACTTCATCAATAGTACTATTATCTAAGCTCCATGATTCAGCGGATCCTCTTGTGCTGTTTCTCGTTATAGAAGGGAAACGAGATAATCTATCATTCTGTCTTAAAGGACTCCCGGGACCCAAAGATGAAAGAATGGAGCTAGATATAGGGTTTTCTTGATAATGCATGCCAAGGCCAAAAGCAGGATTGCCATAGAATCCATTCAAACCTGATTTGCTAACAAATGGCATACCATACTGCAGCCTCTGTTGTGCAAGCAAGGCTTCTAGGTATGCTTTCTGATACCCAGGTAAGTCAATAGGAGGATTACCCAAGAAGTTCCTTCCAAAAGAAGGATCTGGTCTGGCAACAGCTTGTGTAACAGAATCAGAGGATCCCTGTGCATAATGTGAATACAGTGGTTCAGCAATTGGTACCTGAAAACCAGATAACATTTGATCTCCAGTTCTATTCAGATACTGCCCTTCACCAACACCCCCTAGAGCAACACCTGCCAGTTATAAGTAAGAAACATTTTTTAATAAAGTAGTTAAGAGTTAGAAGCATTGATAACAGCAGCAGGAACACCAACAGGGGGGGAAGGAGAAACAACCTGCACCATGCTGATTATTCAGCATAGCTGGCAGCCTGGGATTATGTTGCATCTCTGCAGTTTGATAAAGACCAGATCCAGACAGACTTGTTGAATCAACAGTACTAGGCATGGCCTTGTAAAGATTACTAGAGGATGTTTGCTTGTGCAAGTTGATTTGCCCATTTGAAGTTAGTTTAGATAAATTGAAATCAGGCAAAACACCATTTTTCTTGGAAAGATTGGTATACCCAGGAAGAAAATTGCCAGAAATGCTTAACGCCTCACCTTCAGATTTATGCAAGTTCTTCTGCTGCATATAATGAGTATGATGTCTGGGGAAGCTTGACAGCACTTCAGATTGATCATCAAATTCTTCATGAAGCTGGCCTATATGATTCCCTCCATCTGATCCAATATTTTTGGACAGGGTCATGCTAGATAATGCAGCTACCATACTACTGTCATCAGCCATGTGTGCAGAAACATCACTTCCACCATTTGAATTTATCAGAGCCGTTTTATTACTATCAAATGGACTACCTGCCACAGGGGGGAGAAGAGGGCTTGGGGAGCGCCTAATTGGTTGGTGATCAGGCGTTGCACTTCTAGCAGATTTGACAGCAGAGGCAAAGGAATGGGAAATTGATGCACCAAGGCTCTTGACCCTGACAAGGCCAGGATTAGCTACCCCAGAGTCCAAGTCATCTATGCTGTCTGATCCATTATGAAACAGTGCATGTTGCGGATTGGATACACCTGTTGGTTCAACAACATTGTCAAAATTATTATGATTGACAGGATGTGAAAGATGGCCAGATATGCTAGAAGAATGACCAATTTCTCCCTGCAAAATGGAACCATTATGTAAGTTTTATATACTCAAATTATTCTAAAAGGACAGAATATGTAATACAAAGAAATGAAAAGAATTTTAGTATTAGATAAAAAATATGTTTCTGTCTGTCTAGATGATCATTAACACAAGAATTACAAAATAACACAGAATCACAAAATAAAGTTCACTTAATCTGTAAAAAATACTGAAGATGAACTAGTTTGTACATCTCACAATGGTATTAGATACTAAACTACAAACTAAACGGATAGCAATGAAGATAGAATGTGAAAAATATTTGTCTGCAAAACCTGATTACACACAATACCTCATTTATAATGGATATGATCTCTAGCAAACAAAATTGATAGAACAAGGATACTTGATGGCAGCAAGCAAAGATGAAACTTTACAGAGTGAAGATAGGTCAAGG